>NC_142940.1:7833318-7835818 GCF_046866305.1 Octopus bimaculoides | reverse complement strand
CTTTACACGCTTAGAAAATACAGTGATACCTCGCAGTACAAGTTTAATTCGTTCAAGGACCGATTTACTCGTTTTACAAATCATTTTTCTATATTGAAATTAACTAAAATATAATTAATCCGTTCCAGCCCCCAAAAAACTACTTAAAAACAATTTTTACGGGTTTTAAAACAGAAAACGGGTAGTTACAATTAAAATGACAATTATAAAAAGGAGAATGCAAAAGAAATATAGAAACCAGTCTTATTAACTGAATTACCTTAAAGATGGGACGATTTGTGTGTTCGTACTGCGGATTTCAGCTCGTACTTCAAGACAATAGTTCGCACGAGTGTCAGCTCTTACAGCAAATTACTCGTACGCTGAGGCACTCGTACTGCGAGGTTCTGCTGTATTTCATCAATATTTGCCTACCATGAGGCGTTAGCACGCGGGGCGAAATACCTAGCGCCATTTCGTCTGACTTTACGTTCTGAGTTCAAATTCCGCCGAGGTCGACTTTGCCTTTCATCCTTTCGGAGTCCTTTAAATAAGTACCAGTTACGCACTGGGGTCGATATAATCGACTTAATCCGTTTGTCTTTGTTTGTCCCCTCTGTGTGGAGCTCCTTGTGGGCAGTAAAGAAATAAGAAACGTCAGCACGCCGGACGAAATACCTGGTACTTAAATTATCGACCCCGAAAAGATGAAAGGCAAATCTGATCTCGACGGAATTTGAACTCAGAACATAAAGACAGATGAAATGCTGCTAAGTATTTTACTTTACGGATTAGCTACAAAATATTTGTATGGTTCAAGTGAGAAAAAAAATCTGATAATTTTAAGAAATCAAAACATTTTTTTCATTTTAAGAAAAAAATAATATTCTTGGAACTCGCATGGAAGCGTTTATCGAGACGAACATTTTTGAGGAAACCTCGTCTAAAAATATTAATAATAAAAATTTTATGATCTTTTTTGCGATTTCATATTAATTTTTATTATTCTGTTTATATATTAAATTATGTACATGTTAAAATGATATTAAAATGAGATATTTCACACATTACAAAAAAGAAAAAAAAAACAAGCTAATAATTAATTATTTGATTGGAATACAACATTATCTTATAATACAAATTGTTTAAAAAGACATTTATTTTTAACAGATATGTTGTTGTTAATCCTTTGTTGGTTCAAACAAAATTTCTTAAATTCGAATAAAATCTGTATTTAAGAAATACCTACAAAAAGTGCAGGCGTGGCTGTGTGGGAAGAAGCTTGTTTCCCAGCTACATGGTTCCGGGTTCAGTCTCATGGAGTGGCAAAAGAACCCATGAAATAACATAAGTACCAGGCTTACAAAATGTCGATTTCTCCGACTTGAACGTGGTGCTCCAGCATGGCTGCAGTCAAATGACTGAAACTAGTAAAACAATAGTATTTTTTCCTTGTCAATTATACAGGTAAATATAATTAATTATAACAACAGACGCCTTGTCTGGATAAAAGTGGACTAGTATTTAAAATGCGGGCGCAGAATCCTAGAACAGTATTAAGTATTGAACCCCGAAAATTTCAGATCAATTAGTTATTAAGTCTGGAAAAGTAAAGGACATGAAGAACAAAGCTTAAAATATTACGACTGGTGTTAGATTTTGCTAAATGAATTTCTGAAATTCTTTATCAAGTGGTGTGTGCACTCCTTGTTTGGTTTTTAATATATTTTTGGCTTCATATTGTAATTTTAAAAAATTAACTTAATATTTTTGATTTCAAAATGTCTTTGTATTAAGGTAAAATATTGCTGTTTTAATTTTAGTATTATATTAATTGTTGGTTTTATTTTCTTAACAAAAGTCATTATCCAAAAATTTTAAATCACAGATATTGTGTTATAAAATTAAACTTATGTAAAATATATGTAATTCAAATGAATAGAAAATGGTAGAAGAAAAAAGATTTTTAAAGAAACAAAAGAACATTATCAGATACAATATTTTGCTTAGAGTTAGAAAAAGATATTTTGAAAAGTACAAATAAAGCTAATGAAGAAATTGAGTGCAAAAGAACTCTAGCTTTCTCTTTAACTCTTAGGAGTTATAATTATCATTTATACGTAAATTGCTATTATGTGATTTTTTTAAATACATAAATTTGTAATATCAAATTTTTAATGAGGAAACTTTCAGGCAATTAGTCTTTTCAATAAAACTGAAAATAAATATATTCTTGACTATTTTAAATTAAACTGCTAAGTAAAAAAAAAAAATTTAATGAAAGGGCATTTATTACTCTTAGTTTTTAAAATATAACTTCACAGCTTGCTGGTGGAAATTTATTTCATTGAATGATTGCTGTATAGAATATGTCTTATGTTTGTGAATATGTTTGTGAATATGTCTTGTGAATATGTCTTATGTTTGTTTTATTGGATTGTTTGTGATATGTCTTATGTTTGTTTATTGGATTGATATTGGATTGTTAGTGTCTTGGGTAGGAAGTGGGCTGTTCTTAGCA
>NC_142940.1:7818318-7825818 GCF_046866305.1 Octopus bimaculoides | reverse complement strand
TTTTGCAGTATGAAATATTATAAGTCGGCGAGCTGGCAGAATCGTTAGAACGTCTACTTTGCCTTTTATCCTTTCGGAGTCGATAACTTAAATACCAGTTGCGTACTGAGGTCGATCTAATCTACTGGTCCCCTCCTCATAATGTTCCGGCTTTGTGCCTAGAGTAGAAAAGATTACAAAATAGTAACTTTCTATATAATGTGTACGCATTGTACGATTTTTATTCTGCTGCAATAAGAATAACGGTTTCTAATTTGAAACAAGGGCAACAATTCAGAGGGGGAAAATTGGTTGACCATATCGATCTCAGTCCTTAACCTGGTCGTATTTTATAGACTCTGACTGTATGCAAATATCGACAAAATTTGAACCCAGAACATAAAGAGCCGGAAGCAATGCTCCTAAGTACTTTTGTCCGATGGGCTAACGTTTCTGCCATCTTACAGGCTTAAAGTAAAACGAATATTTGAATATTACACGAAGTAAACCGCCCTAAATAGAGAGAAAATATCGGACGTTTTAACAAAAATGACATATCTAATTTAAATAAATTTAAGTTTTAAAACAATAAGGAAAAAAAATGGGAGAGAGCTTGACAGAGCGGCAGACTTATTGACAGGCAAGGAGGCCGACAAATAATCAAGGAAAGAAAGAGAGAGAGAGGGGGAGAGAGAGAGAAGGAGAAAGGCTGAAAGAGAGAGAATGAAAGCGATGGCGATCATTTCGTCAGTCTCATTGAAGTGAATTATGATGAGTTCGTTAAACCATCCATTTGTTTGGAAGTTTAGGGAAAATGGAGACTGCATTGCGTGATTTATAGAACAGCCGTTATATAGCTGGATTATGAGTGTGTGGATAACGAGGGGAAGAGAAAGAGGGAGGGTGAAAGAGAGACGAAAAGAAATATAAACAAATATTGCAAATAAAGTTTTAAAAAATAATGAAATGAGAAACGTATGATAAGATGAACAAAAAAAAAATGGAGAAAAAAATTAAGGTAAAAAGAGATTGTATTAAAAAAAGATTGAGATATCGCCATTAAAAAAATTAAACAAAAAGAGAAGAGAAACGAAGAAAGGAAGTGAATGAGAATGAAATATCGAATCACGGAAGAAAGGATGAAGTATTGAATGAAAGAAAGAAGAGGAATTAGGAAAGAAAGCGCGAATGGAATAAAATTGGAAAGGAATACATGAGAAAATGAAATTAATAAGTGGTGGTGTTGAAGAAGAAGGAATCGAAGAAATTTAGGAGAGGAGTGAGCGTAAAAATGAAAGACAGTAAAATGAAAAGAATAAGAGGAGAATGATTGAGAAAGAAAGTGCAAGGGAAAAATGAAGAAAATGAAAGAGAAAAGCTGAAACAGGCGGAAAATGTAAATAGGTATGGTTTATAGAAAAAAAAAAAAAAGAAGGAATATTGAGAGAGAGGTTATGATATGTGCAGAAAATATGTTGAGACAATTCAAAAAATATAATATGTGAAAAAAATGTATTTGAAAAGAGAAGATTATACAGAAACAATGGTGAGTATCACGTTAATGTATAAAATAAATGAAGTTAGAATTTCATGTTTCTTAATGAATGGAAGAATAATGAGTGAAAAGAAGAAACTTGAGCGAAATTCTTCAGGTAGGTAAAAGACCAATATAGAAGAATATGAAGGAGATTACTGAGTGAATGAGAGAGAATGAAAATATATCTGATTAAAAACGAAATAAATAAATAGGCAACAAAAAAAATTATAAAATGTATAGATAATGAAGAAAGTAATGAAAACGTGAAAGTAAATAATAAAATGATATATATGTATACATACGTGTGTGTGTGTTTATGTGTGTGCGTGTGTGTCTGTGTGTGTGCGTAAGCATACGTATGAAAAGTAAAATATTTGAAAAAGGTGAAATATATAAAAATAAATACAAAGAATAGTCACGAAAGAAGAAAAAGAGGAAAGAAACCAGAAGAATGAGAGTCATAAATTATAAAGAACGAAAGATGGTAACGACTGAATGAATTATTGAAATAGATAGATAGATAAATAAATAAATAAAGTAAGAAAGAGTGAAAAAAAGAAAGAGTGAATGAATGAATGAGTGAATGAAAGTTAGAAATTAAGAATTTGCGATTGTTTTAAAGTGTAAAACACATGAAACAAATGGAAGAATAAATGAGTTAATCAAGGAAATTATAAAAGTGGACGAGAGAAGTGAGAGGAAATTGTACTAACAAAAGAGAGAGAAAGGGAGAGGAGGGAAGAGAAGGAGAGAGGGAGACAAGAAAAAGCAACTAAGAGAAGAATAAAGAAAAATACAGTCACAACGAAAACAAGAGCTGAAAAAGTATAAAGTAAGATCGACAGCAGAGCACCGCCAACGCTAACAACAATAATATCTGAATTGACAGAAGATATTTTCAAAATGGAAGCAATTGTAAATGAAGCAGTCGGAAGTGGACGCAAGGGATGCTGGGAAACTGTGAAGAGTGATGAGATAGCAGAGACTTTATTATCATTGCTAATTTTTTTCCTTTATTTCTTTCATTTAAAAAAAAATTCTTTTTTTAATACAATGTTCTGTTCCTTTCAGCAAATGTTGAACTGAATTGTGGACAGATGGTTGACAGAGATCGATCGGTCTGCACCGTTGTCGGTCACTAAATGTAAAATTGGGAATGTGTTTACTTATTTATTTATTTATTTCATTTATATATTTATTTATTTGGATTTGGGCGCTTGATTGTTTTAGCTAGATTAGACATGTTTGGTATGACTGAAATGAAATATATGTTTTCATGTATGTATATGTAAGTACGAATATAGTATAATATAATATAATATATTATTTTCTATTATATATATATATATATATGTTGAGAACAATTTAGGTCTTAATAGACACAAGATGTGATCTATTTCTCGCGCATTAATTGTCCACGTTAGTGGTCGACGTTATTTTTAAATATATATATATATATATATATATATATATATATATATATATATATATATATATATATATATGAACGACTATCGTAGCTAGGGAATCCGGCCAGTGACACTCTAAGTTTCATGTCTTGCATGATTTCACTCTATATCTATTCAGATCTTGTACACTATATTTACGCATACGTTCATGGAAGCATACATACAACACCCACATAATTCTTATCGGTTGGTCACCTCGCCTGTTCAACTTGATAACGTGCTGCTTTCACAAACGATAGAAGTGAAAGCTATAAATAATATGGTTGGGGCAATGCTAGTACCACCTTGTGCCCTCTGTCACTTGAATGACGCCGAAAGTCTTACAGCCGTTTCTGGGATATCTCTAAGTATGGGATATTCAGTCATCAGAGACAAATAGGGAAAATAAGATGGAAAGAAAGAAGAAAAAGAAGCAGTATATCAGTATATCCGTGTTTCTACAGCCGATAAGTATTTATATTTTTTAGATTTTAATTATTTATGTGGGATGATTTGGAACGTAACACCTACGGTAGCCGAGAGATTACTCTAGTCGGAATATCTAAAGTGAAATATGTTTGGTAAATACTAGTTATCGCATTGATACTAGGTTGGGAATATGTGAATTTCAGCCTTAAATCACCGCGCTTTCCCAAATTCTCTTCGCGAATAATTCAGAGCCCTTAATGCTCAAAATCCTTTCAGGTGTTTATCCCTTTAGATAACCGCAGAAACCCATACCCACAAGTCAATATTGACCAGTTGCCGAACCCTGATCTAAATCCTTGACAAAGAATCCATTCAACCAGAAAATGAAGTGGTAGTTTATATGCTTCACTTACAGATGTCATAACTGTCTGTGTTCGTATCTTCCTCTGTACGAAGCAACTGAGAGGGATTGCCTTTAGTATTAGCTATTTATCTGGGTATTTTCTTCGGTGTCAGCATGGTTCAATGGTTGTTTATCTTGTTGTATTTACCTGGATAATCCGTCAATATGAATGCATATCTAGATATTTGGGGTGTGATGTCGGGTGGTTATCTGTGGGAGTATCAATTAGTCGGAGTATTTCTTTAAGTGAATAGATGCGTGACTGGAAGAATAAATGAATGGATGACTGCATGAACGGGTATTTTTTGTTTTTTCTAAGGGATTTCTATCCGGGTAATTGCTTAGGTGAATAGATGCGTGACTGATGATTTGATTGTATGTGAGGGAGAATGGACGGGCGCACAGACGGATGAGTAGATTGCTGTTTGCTTAGGATGTTGTTGGCATGGGTAGCAAATTGGAGATAGGCGACGAGGGGCGGGGTGCTGTGTAATGTCTATAACTGTTTTTTTTCTGTCTAGATTGATGGATGGAAAGGAGTAGGGACAGATGGATATAGGGATGGACTATATGGATGGACTATATGGATGTTTGGATGGTAGGATAGATGATGAAAATGTTGGGATGTGAGGGAGGAGAGACAGAGATGCAGAGGGTGGGAAAAGAGAAGTAGAGAAAGGGGAGAAGGTGAGAGAGAGAGGGGAACAATTATAAATAGGCAAACAAGCTGGCGAAAGATGGATGTTTGGGTGGAGAAAGTGAACCGCTGATGGATTACGGAGAGTTAGGTGTGGGATGACAAAAATAAGAACAAAACAAAGACATCGTCCCGTAATGTGTTCAGAAAAAAAGGGGGGATGGAAGTAAATAGGGGAAAAAAGTGGTATAAGAAGGGATATAAAAATGCAAAAGCACGAAAATAACAATATTATCAGCAACAGAAGGGTAAAAAAATAAAGGAAAAAATATGATTGAAATATATATTTGGGAGTAAGAAGAGAGAGAGAGAGAGAGAGAGAGAGAGGCGGAGTCAGACTGAGTGAGGTAGCGATATAGAAAGAGAGAGAGAGGGAGAGAGAGGGAGAGAGAAGTAAAGCGAGAGAGAATAATACAGTAATGTTACTAGATTAAGGGAAAAGAGAGAGTGAGAGAGTGAGAGAGAAAAAGGGAAGGGGAAGATAGAAGGAGAGGGGTGAGAGAAAAAGAGACAAAGATAGGGAGAAAATGAGAGAGAGCAAGTGTAAGAGCAAGAGAGAGAGAGAAAGGGGAGAGAAAAAGAGAGAAGGGAGAAAGTGAAGACAAGGAAAGAGACAGAGAGAGAGGAAAAGAAAGAAAGGAGGAATGGAGGAAAGAGAAAGAGGGAGGGATGGAAAGACAGAGGAAAACTGAATGAAAGAGAGAGAAAAGAGAGAGAAGGAGCTAGAAAGAAATAAACAGAGAGAGAGAGTAGCTAGAGAGACAGTAAGAGAGAGAAGGAGAAAGATGAACAGAGAGAAAGGTTAAGAGAAAGAGAGATGGTAGAAGAATAACAGGGAAAGAAGTTTTGAAGAATGTTAAACTGAAGAAAAGACAAAAAGTAAGGAGCGATGCGAGGTATAGAAAATAATAAAGAAAAATAAAGAAAAATTAACTAAAGTACGGAAAAGTAAAAAAAAACAACAAATAAATTGAGGGAGATAGGAGAAAAAAACAAAGACAAAAAGGGAAAAGAAAATGGGGGAAATGATGTCATGTGATCATTTACCAGTAAAGTGTGTATTGCTTCATAATATTCTAAGGAGATTTAGACCAAAGCGTCTTTAAAATGTTTCTCTGCTCCTCCATCGATTCAACTGTTTCCATAGTTCTTCTACACGCGTGGCAGTGTGATAATATGCTTGCTTCCCGACCACATGGGTCCGGGTTCACGTCTAACTAGCGTTCATAATAACTTTTCTATCGTCTTGGCTTAACAGCCCTTACCGTTTGTTTTTACTGTCTTGTCCTCACTGTCCTGTTCTTGTTTACACTTTCACCATCCGCAAAAAATTCCAAATTTTATTTAAATTTGTTTTGCGGGAAGGACTGTTCCAACGAAGTCGCGTATTGTCCTTGCCTTCAGAACGCGGAGTAGATGGAACAGGGACAACTGACGAAGGGTTATACTCTTTATGTTGCATGTCTCGCTTCTCTGTTTTTTTTCGTTGTTCGAAAAAAGTTCGTTTTCTGTTTTCGTTTCTCATTGTGTTTAACGTTTGTGCTTAACGTATATACATACATGCATCACCCTATTTGCCAATCTTTCTCCTTATACATTATATATATATATATATATATATATATATATATATATATATATATATATATATATATATATATATATATATATATATATATATATATATATATATATATATATATATATATATATATATATATATATATATATATATATATATATATATATATATATATATATATATATATATATATATATATATATATATATATAAGGCGGGGAGGTGGCAGAAACGTTAGCTGGGCGAAATGCTTAGCGGTATTTCATTTGTCTTTACGTTCTGAGTTCAAATTCCGCCGAGGTCGACTTTACCTTTCATCCTTTGGGGGTCGATAAATTAAGTACCAGTTGCATACTGGGCTCAATCTAATCGACTGGCCTCCATCCACAAGAAATTTCGAGCCTTATGCCTATAGTAGAAAATAATTTATAATATATATATATAAATATATGTGTATGTATGTATGTATGTATGTGTATATATATATATATATATAGATAGATAGATGGATAGATAGATAGATAGATAGATAGGGGAGGAGTGAAAATGTCTGTGGCGTGGAAAGAAAATCCATCAATGTTAGTTTGTGTGATGCGGGATGATGGTGAATAGTGATTAGATAAATGTAGTGGCTGGTTGGCTGGTTAGATTGCCGGTTTAGTTTGCTGGTCGGAACTACTCTAACACAATCGACACGCGCGGTGCTCACCTGACCATTACACGAAGCCACCACTGAACCAACCAACCAACCAACCAGTCAGCCAGCCAACCAGCCACTACATTTATCTATTCACTATTCACCGCCCCCATCCCCCGTCACACAAACTGTGACATTGATGGATTCTGTTTCCCCGCCACAAACATTTTCACCCTCCCCTCCGCTCTCACCGTTTGTACTCGAACACTTTCGCTCTAATTTTTGTTATCTTATTGTAGTCTTTTCATTCTTCATATTATCAATACTCTTCTTCTTGCTGCTGCTGCTGCTGTTGTTGTTGTTGTTGTTGTTGTTGTTGTTGTTCTTGTTCTTTTTCTTGTTCTTCTTCTTCTTCTTGTTCTTCTTCTTCTTCTTCTTCTTCTTCTTCTTCTTCTTCCACTTCTACTTCTTCTTCTCCGTCTTCTACTACTACTACTACTACTACTACTACTACTACTACTACTACTACTCTTTCCTCTACGTCTTCTTGCGATGATGATGATGATGATGAGAGTGATGGACACGGAGAAAGAGGAGAGGGAAGAGGATACGTCGGCAGCAAATAGAAAGAAAACGACGAAGACAGTGAAGAACTAAAAAAAGCAACAACAATAACAACAATAACAGAAGAAGAAGAAGAAGAAGAAGAAGAAGAAGAAGAAGAAGAAGAAGAAGAAGAAGAAGAGGAAGTGTATAGTAAAATGAATGAATACGTCTTTTACCGCTTC
>NC_142940.1:7805818-7810818 GCF_046866305.1 Octopus bimaculoides | reverse complement strand
TATTTATGTATGTATGTATGTATGTATGCATGTATGTATGCATGTATGTATGTAAATATGTAGGTAGGTATGGAGGTCGGTAGGTGCGTAGGTTTGTACGTATGTCTCTCTGTATGTTTGTATGTCTGTCTATATGCATGTATAGATGCATGTATGTGTCTATGTATGTATGCATGCATGTATGTATGTGTATATATATATATATAGATATATGAGTATGCATGCAATTATGCGCGCGCGTCTTAGTGTACTTGTTTGTACGTGCGTACGTATGTATCTATGCACGTAAATTGTAATAAACACATACACTTTGTTTTTTATGTCCTCGTTTCTCATTTTGTCTACGTTTTTTTATGTCCTGTACCCATATATGCATATATATATATATATATATATATATATATATATATATATATATATATATATATATATATGTATATGTCCAAACATACGAAGTATGGGGTTTAGTTCACGGGTGATCTAAACGGTTAGGTACACTAGGTAAGTGGTGTAACGCATTATTAGGGCTCCAAGTTTATAACCGAGACGGTAGTTATGGAACCATTGCAGATTTCCGATGCAGCGGATATATAATTGTTAAAGTGGACAACAGTGGTTAAGGCAAAGCAAACATCTCAAGTCATATACAATACGGTTATTGGAAAAAATTCAAAGTCTTACAGCTGTTTTTAGGATATCTCCGAGTTTGGGACATTCCGTCCTCAGAGACAAATAGGGAAAATTACTATATGCCATCCGCATTTTCCCTATTTTCCCCTATTTGTCTCTGATGATGGAATATTCCATACCCGGGGATAACCGAGAAATAGGTGTAAGACTTTGAATTTTTTCAATAATAATATTGTATACGACTTGAGACGTTTGCCCTGCCTTAAGGTTTATTGGGTGGCAAAAGCCTTTTAAATAGAAAAATTGTAATGCTGATCGTGGGACTCGAACACATATCTGTCGTACAGATGACAGGCGTTCAACTACTGTATCAGAGAAATCATACAAATTTCGATATCGATTTTAGCAACTTTATTCTTTCCTACGTTATATATATATATATATATATATATATATATATATATATATATATATATATCTTTATACACACATACACACACACACATAAATCAATAGATAGAGACGGATAATTAAATCGACATCATTATAGACCCCTCCCACTCGCTCTCACTCTTTCCCCCCTCTCTCTCTCAGTATATGTGTGCGTGTTTGTGTGCGTGCGTGCGGGTATCTATAGCTATATCTATCTATCTATCTATCTATCTATCTATCTATCTATCTATCCATCTCTCTGTCTGTCTCTCTGTCTGTCTATTAGTCTGTTTCTCTCTCCCTCCGTCTCACTCTCTCTCTCTCTCTCTCTATATATATATATATATATATCTTTGCAAGTATCTTTTTTTTATATATCCTGGATGTGTCATTCCCTGCCTCTCCTCCTACTCATCAAGCATCCTAGGCAATGTCTTCCCAAACTAACAACTTCCACCCTCCCCACCACCACCACCATGTCCGGTCGTTCGTCCTTTCGGCTTGGTTGTTATTTCAAAATATAATATAATATAATATATACAATGGTATAGGAGCAATAACAACAACAGTAACAATAATAATAATAATAATAATAATAATAATAATAATAATAATAATAATAATAATAATAATAATAATAATAATAATGAAATATAAATAAGAATATAAATAAAACAAAGCAAACGCAGTCACTGGTAAAGTCATCCACGGCTGTATAATATATATATATATATATATATATATATATATATATATATACATCTCTCTCTCTCTCTCTCTTTGTCTCTCTGTATATATATATATATATATATATATATATGTATGTATGTATATGGTTGCATGTGTATGTGTGTGTATATATATATATATATATATGTGTGTGTGTGTGTGTATGAAAGAAAACAAGGTTATTGGGAAGAATACACGCGCATACACACACACACACACACACACACACACATACGAGTGCACACGACTATACAGTAAGCCAGATAGACGGAGAGACAGATGGAGAGATAGATTGCTTTTCCAGAAGAAGATTAGATATACAGACATCCGGGCGACCTGGGACACATAAACACACACATACATACAAACACACGTACACATATACACACACACAAGCACTGAATTATATATATATACGCACGCACACACATAGATATATTCATACGCATACAAATACGGACACATGGCAATATACAGTGACAGATTAAAGAAGCAACGAACATAATTATTTTAATTAAATTGCTATGCACTGAAAGATAAAGTGACTTCGGTGTGAATCAGAGAGAGTCGGTGGTATACGGAGGAAGCTTGGGAAAAGAAGTCGATGCATACGCATATGTGTATATACACATGTACTTATTCATATAACTACATACAAATGCAAATATATATACATATACATACATACATACATATGTATATATATATATATATATATTTATATATATATATATATATATATATATATATATATATATATATATATATATATATATATATATATATATATATATATATATATATATATATATATACAGTTATATATACAGATATGTGCATGTATATTTACATATAGATACATATAATGACGTACAAATGCATAAGTATACATTCAACCGAACATGCGTTCACACTTAATAAATGCGAAGATGCACATGCGTAGATAAATGCAAAGATACGCAGGAAAACATCCAAATACATCCAGATAGATACAGATATACGCATATAAAAAAAAACTCACATGCACGTTAGTGGTAGGAGGCAGGCAGGCATAAATGTACGTTGATGAAATTCCCTTTGCTGCTAGTCGTATTTTCGTTTGATTCCCTAGAATGTCACTTATCGAAAATGTCTTCGAAATCTACCAAAACTTGATTAAAAAATTTCCCTGTGAATGAAATTTGAAGGATATTTTACGGAAACCTGTCTTATGAAATGTGCTTGATTTAAGGCAATACACGCTGGATATGTTTTCTGGTAGGGCTTTGGACGCGTAGGATGCTTGGAAACACCGAAAATTATCGCCATGTCCTCTACTTCAGGAGCCGACCATGAAATTGAGGAACTTCCTAGTTTCCTACAACAGGCAGAGAATATGGATGAGATGAAGTGCAATGATGGGTAACAGATGCTTGTTCTCAGCAAGTACTTCGAAAGATAAAAACTTTACAATGTTTCAGGTAAACCAACCGAAATATGTTCCTTCCTTAATCGCATTGACATTTAGTCTTCCTCTGTGCAATGGTAAAATTGTTAAAACAATTGAGGTCGTTACATAATTATTTCGGAAGAAATTTTTATCGGATTGCCGAGGAGAATGACTCCAGCTATAGAGAAAATGTCAAAGAAAGAATATGAATATAAATAAATAAACAAAATCCATTAAACTCTCGTGTGAACAACGTTACGTAAGATAACACCGGAACGTGAGTCTTTCGTTAATTGCACCGATTCTAATATTGCTCACGCATATTTCAAACGATTATGTGGACTACGGAGACAGTTGAAATACAGTTTCAGCAAAGGATCAGAAATGCATTAAATCCAGAGATGTCTCATTTGGCGATTTCTCACCATATTTCTTAAATACATCTTATGTATGTCATATTTATCCCATGCTTTCAACTTATATAACATTTTCAATGTTATTCCTATATCGGCAACCAACTCATTAAGATGGAGATTTCTGTTGCCTAACCACCCATGTTTTCTAACTTTCAGGTTTAATATTTTGTTCTTATTTGTGAAGTACACCTAATAAAGAAAGCATCAGCACTATCATAAATATTGTTGCTTTTATCGGGGTTGTGAGTTTAACGAGGTTGAAAAGAATGAGGACAGAGATGTTCCTTTTTGGTAGAGCCCTCATTAATATTTTCAAGTTTCACACGAAAAAGAAAATGAGGATAGAGGCAGAAGTGCTGTCTTTGAGTGAATTTGTTGTAAGGCAAGTTAAAGTAGCGAAAATAACAAGAGTGGATGGCAACACTCGAGGTATCGACAAGTCTATACTTAGAGTGTTGGAGGACGGATATTTGAGATGACACTTGCGCTCGGTGTTGAGCGAGATTTTCCATAGCTGGGCTCCTTCGCTAGACCTGGAAGTCCTTCTCCATTAGGAAAATTGCACCACCACCACCACCACCACCACCACCACTTCTTCACCGACCCCATCATCATCATCATCATCATCATCATCATCATCATCATCATCATCATCATCATTATTATTATTATTATTATTATTATTATTATTATTATTATTATTATTATTTAGCGAGATGGTATAACAGAGTAGTTAGAGCGTCGAAATAAAAATGTTGCGATATATTTGCTCAGGCCCTGCATGTTCTGAGTTCAAATCCTCCGAGGTCAAGTTTATACTGAAACCACCTTCGCTGGGTCGATACGACATGGGGACACTTAAGTAATGGAATCGATGGAGTGGCCAAGCCAGCTCCTAGCAACATTGCTGGACTTGTGACTAGATTAGAAACAATCATCATCATCATCATCATCATCATCATCATCACAATCACAAGTGTTCTCTCCCTACGCGACATCAGTTCCCGCTTCCTTAGTAGCTTAGCAATTATAAATCAGACGTCGCGACGCTTTCAAAGTCGCTTTCAAGAAGAAGCAAGCATTATAAACATGACTTCACTTTTTTAATCCTTCTTAAGAAAATTTCCTAATCCTATATCTTGGATAATTGATTAAATTAAATTCTGATTAAAATAATCAACATAAAAATTTAAAAAAAGCGAAAAACAAAACACAAAGCAAAACAAAAAAAAGAAGAAAACGCACATAATGAATAAAAAAAATTAAAAAGAAATCAGTATTAAATAAGAAATAAGCGTTTTAATGGCATTATTGTCAGTATCATCATCATCATCATCATCATCATCATCATCATCGCCAACATC
>NC_142940.1:7793318-7800818 GCF_046866305.1 Octopus bimaculoides | reverse complement strand
CCAGGGACCTTTTGAGCGGGTTCGGCTTCTCATGGTAGACCCATTAGGTATGATAAAAAAAAAATTCAGACAAATACATAACAAAAACACTAGGAATAGCGAGTATATATAAAAGGACGTAGAGACAAACGAAAATCTGCTGAGCGTCTTATCCGGCGCACTAACGATTCTGCCACCAATTTTGAAGATAGGAATTAGTTCGATGGCATCAAACCGTATATTGAATTGTACTTGGTTTTGTTGAGCCTGGAGAGAAGAAAAGCAAAGACGACTTCGGCAGGATTCGAACTCAGAATGTAAAAATTGGAAGAAATACCACATGTTTCCAACGCTATGACGATACTGCCAACTCTTGTTTGCAGACATTTCTGAATCTAATTTTGCCGGGAGGGGGCTAGCTGCAAACATATACTCTCTACCCGACGGGTACCGTTGTGTACTGGTCCTAGAGTGACAAAACAAGAAGTTGACTCCTGCGGAATTTGAACTCAAGTTATAAAAATAAAAATGAAGGAAGAATTATTGCGAAGCAATTTTTCCTAGGCTTTGATGCCCCTGTAAGCACACACTTGTGAATGTGGTGTGGGTTAGGGTTAGGGTTAGGGTTAGGGTTAGGGTAAGGGTTAGGGTTAGGGTTAGGGTTGAGAGGATTCAGCTCACGTTCATAAAGTTATGAGTTCGATTCAGGGTGGCATGTTGTGTCCTTGAGCAAGACACTCTATTTCACGATGTACCAGCCCATTTAGCTGGCAAAATTACGCATTAAAGGAGCCAGCCTTGTCATATTCTGTGTCACGTTGAATCTCTCTCGGAACTACGTTAAAGGTACGCATTTCTGTGGAGTACCCAACCACTTGCACGTTAATTTCACGGGCAGGCTGTTCCGTTGATTGGATCAACTGGAACCCTCGTCAATGTAACCGACAGAATGACACTTAAGCACATATATTTAATAATTTGTCTCCGAGTCAGCTTTCTTGTTTTTCAGAGGAAGTGTGTAGTGGCTTACATTAACTCATTATTTCACGTGGATTACATTCTATCAAAAATTATCATTATTGTAAAATTTCTTTATGGCTAATTTAATACGATAATGCAGCGATTAAATAATATCAATTCCTATGCAAGGAATAAATTTTAGAGTTTCGAAGTGGCCTGATGAAACAGATTAGTATTTGTAAGCTAATATACTACGCTTGAAATTGCCAGACACAATATATAAATCGGTTCTTCTACAGGCAAATAAATGTAATATCCTCAAAGGTGACGAATATACGAAAGAATAGTATAGCAGAAAATACGCAGCTTTCTCGATCGACCTTTTCAAAATATCCTGAAACCACAGACGACTATGTTGAAAATTATGAAGGCTTGATCAACCAGTCAGAGAGCAATATGGCGGAAAAGAAAACGAAAAAGAAAAAGAAACTAATGGTCCCTATGGTCTTTGCAGGAATGCATTTTATAACCATTTTATATAGACAAAGAGAAAGCATACTAAAAGATACAATGCATAACTGAGAAATAGTATGCATGTACAGTAAGATAATCAATCATAATTTCTGGCTTCGTATATCGTTGAAATTACAAAGAAAACATAGCAACATGTGAAGCTTTGATAATATATACATTGGAATCATAAACGGATGACAGAAAACGGACGTTGTAGATATGTAACCGTGTAATCTTTCATACTTTCTTTTATTTTTTGGTTACTCCTTTTTTTTGTTTGTTTATTTCTTTCAGGAAGTGGAATGCCTCTCTGCCGAGGCACCGTCTTCGGTTCTGGAATTTCGACTCCAGTATTTATTTTCGAGTTGATTTTTATTCTGTTATTCCGTCGGTTGCTTTTGGTCGAAAGGCTATATTATAAGAAAGGTACACTGGATAAAGATGTGTCACTTCCTCAAACACAAGCAGCTACAATTCTGTAAGCACGTATGTGTATACATACATGCATACATACATATATATACATACATATATATATACATTCATACATACATACATACATACCGATATACATACATACAATATATATACACACATAGATATATTCATATATACATACATAGGTATATACATGTATACTGACACACATAAACATACACGCACGTACATACATACATACATACATACACACACACATAATACATACATACATTTACCTTCCCACCACGTTCCAATAGCTATTCCGACGCTCTCCCGATTCTACCAGTTTTCAATAAAGACTCTAATTTAGGAGCGACGCTAATAATTTTGAAGGGACGGTAAGTGGTCGATAATACCCCGTACTAAACCAGTTGTTTATTCTATCGATCCTGCAAGGAATGAAAGGTAGAATCTACCTCGACTGAATTTGAATTGAGATCGTAAAATAAAGAAACTGACGCTGTAAGGTGTGTTTCCGCGGTTCCAACAATTCTTTCATTTAACTAAAAGTAATAATATTTATAGTACTAATGTTAACATTAAGGTAGCGAGCAAGCAGGACCGTTGCCGCGCCGAGCAATCTACTTAGCAACATTTCGTCCGTCTTTACGCTCTAAGTTCAAATTCCGCCGAGGTCGACTTTGCCTTTTATCCTCTAGGGCCAATGTAATTGACTCCCCATCTCTCCCGAAATTGCTTGCCTTGTGCTAAAATTTGAAAGCAATATAAATAGTCCCAAAATTTGGTGAGCTGGCTGTATCATTAGCATTCCGGGTAACATGCTCAACGCCACTTCGTCTGTCTTTACGATCTGAGTTCAAATTCCACCGAGGTCGACTTTGCTTTTTATTCTTTCGATGTCGATAAAATAAGTACCAGTTAAACTCTGGGGTCGGTATAATCGGCTTAACCCCTACCTCGAAATTGTTGGCCTTGTCCCAGAATATGAAATCAATATTAATAGTTCCTGACATTGTCAGGAGAAAGGTAGATTTCTTTTATGATGGAAATAAATACGACCCAAAGAAATCCAAAAGTCTATCAAGAAAATTGTTTTAATGAAATATGAAAAAATTGATGAGGAATTGATGGACATAACTCGATATCAATCTACGTAGATCATTGAATATAGAAAAATGATCAAAAACGGAGAAACCGATTCGATGATCATTCATTCATCAGCACACACGAAAAAATATCGGAGTAGCTAATAAAATAATAAAGGATAAAAGTACAAAAGAATTTCTACTGGCATTATTGCGTTGATAATGTCAAAGCTTTAATGTCTTTTTAAGTGATCCTATAAAAACTAGCAACGAAAAACAACACAAAAACATTGCATAGACTTCTACAAGTTTAAAGTATAAGTAGGCGATCTTTTATAGCTCTGTTTCAAAAAGAAAATTAAGAAAACGAGAAGAGAGTGAAAACAAAAAAAAGAAAGAAGGAAAATAAGAATCTATTCAAATTATCGTCAAAGAATACGAAATAAAGTATTCTACTTTAATTATGTTAATTAAATAGAAGTAACTAACGGTTCTTACAGCGTAAGGTGAGAGAAAATAGATTAGAAGTGCTTCTGAACAAAGGAAATGAAAATAAGAAGAGAATAAAGTGTAAGAAAGAGAATCTAGTCTAGTGTTTACTGGGTTGCAAAATTTAAAAGTAGTCAATAGTTTGTACGTAACAATGTGAAGATATACAAGGATTTCATTGGTTAATGAAACTGTCAACAGTATTGTATGAATGTAACAAGAATTCCTTAGAATACTAAGAATGTCTTTTTCACTCCATTAAATAATGTCACATATCTATCTATCTATCTATCTATCTATCTATCTATCTATCTATCTAACTGATTGTCTGTCTGTCTGCCCGTCTCCCCCCCCCCTCTGCATGGGTGTAGGTGTGCATAAATTAATGTTTGTTTTTCTGTTAAGTTATATCGATTTGAATTTTAAATTAAATTGAAGTATTCCTCAATATTTATAGTACAGTAGTAATTATATTTTTTGTTCTTTGACAAAAATTTCACACACACACACACACACACACACACACACACACACACACACACACACACATACATACATATATATATATATATATATATATATATATATACATACACACACACAATATACATATAAAATGGTTTGCGTCCCTATCTGCCTATCTCTCTATCCATCCATCTATCAATCTATCTATCAATCCAATCTGTCCATGTATCTAAGATATATATATGTGTGTGTGTGTATGTGTGTGAAGAGAGAGATGGGGAGAGAGAGAGAGAGAGAGAGAGAGAGAGAGAGAGAGAGAGAGAGACTTGAGTTTAGAAAACATTGTATGCAAATGGTTACAGTTAAACAGTGCTGGAAATCGTATAGCAAACATTTCGAACCGTATTTCTTTAAGGCCATGATAACAAGAGGATTTAAAAAAAAACAGGGCACAATCTTATATTCTCTACATTTGAGGGATTGACAGCAACTGATTGGGAACCGATCAAACATCAAGGACATCAAAGAGAAATGATTCGGCAGCAATGTACCCCTTCAGGTAATTATATCTAGAAAACATTAGATACCCCATATATCTTGTAAAATATCACAACCCATTGCTAGTCTAGGTTCGTTCCCGATTCGAGACGCAGATTCGAACCGATAAGGACATGTTTTGACTGCGAACTTATGATCCACACACACACACACACGCCTGCTAGAATAACATTACGTTTGTGATATATGAAACAAATTCCGTGTTTGTAGTATATGAATACATTTAGTGTTACAAGCGTGAAATTCGATAGGGATAGCTTATATCGAACAGGAAGCTAACATGATTTAATTTTCGTAAATGCATTCATTGTTTTATTATTAAATAGCTTTTCTTTAATACAGGGTCATTTTTCTTAAGCAAAATGGCATGTAGTTATTTATTTAAATTCTATATTTTGCTTCTACGTCTATGATACATATTCACAAACGAATACGCACATATTACCATATATCCACGTCCTTCTTTTTCTCTCTCTCTCTCTTTCTCTCTCCGCACATTATATATATATATATATATATATATATATATATATATATATATATATATATATATATACAGAGAGAGAGAGAGAGAGAGAGAGAGAGAAAGAGAGAAAGAGAGAGAAAGTGAGGGAGAGATAGATAGATAGATACATGTATGCAAGTATACATATTTACATATGCACACATATATATATCCAAATGCTACCGCATTTTCGCGGTTTTGCATGACTTTATTAAATTTATTAATACAAAATTATTATAATGGGAGACATATAAGAAACTATATACTCCTGGCAATTGAAGAAAGCAAACAATTCTTGCTTGAAACTAATAGTAAATACTATTTACATTGACGCCCTTTGGCTTATATCGTTGTGAAAAGAACTCTTCGCTCCGTAATCACGTCTATAATTATGTGCTTTCGCTCGCCTAAGAAACCGTTTCATAAGGATCTGTCTTGTAAAAAGAGAATTTACATCCAGACATTCAATGATTAAGGCCCTTTAGTTTAACTCCAGTTCTGTATTGGGATTATTTGATGCACTAAGCATAGTAAAAAAAAAAATGAGATATATGCGAATATGATTTGAACTTTGAAGCTCATTGGACTGAACAATGGAAAAATCTCTAAAGCTTCTAGCTAAATTAGTGCCATTATAGTTAATCACGTGAAAGACCGTAGCCTATTGGTTAAGATGTTCGGCTGGTGATCATGTGATCATATGGTTTTCTGTTCAATTCTTGGGGAAGGTAGCGCATTGCATCTTTCACCAAAGCAGGTCTTTTGACGTCGCTAAAATTTTCCCAGTTGTAAATATGTACTAAACGAGTGCTGATGTAGATTTCTCTGTCGATCTAGTTATATATCTATCTGTCTGTCTATCTCTCTATCTCTGCCTGCCTCTCTCTCTCTCTTTCTCTCCCTCTCTCGCTCTCTTGCTTGCCATTAATGGCTGAATATAACTTGTAACTTATAGTGTACAGTTGATGTCTGACTAATGAATTAATAAAGCCAAATGCATTGAGGTCAGAGAACAAAATATTAGCCCAATGTTTCTTGGATACTGGTGATATTCCCGGACATGTTTCTATATTATGTGACCACTTTAGCGAAGATTATACTTCTGCATACTTGACAAAATTCTTAACAGTTATTAAAACTTCAGCAACGAAGAAATCCTTAGCTTAAATAATTTTATCGCATCATGCACATCTACTTAAACTCATTATCATGTGTCTGTTTTCTATCAATGAAAATGTTTCAAGTACATCACTGTACAGATTACGAGAAAGATGGGGTTGATTGTAAAGAGATCAGTCACCACTGAACCAATTTATACTTAGCTTAGAAAATGTCTAAATGTAACCATTCCGTTCATTTCTTTTTTAATCCATAGTATTTCTAAGTATACATTATCCAATGACTTTAATCTTTTGTGTCCTCTGTGTGTGTTTGTCGTGAAATCTTTGAGCGTGGTAGCTCCAACGTCTCCTATATCTAAAAGAAGAGTCTATTTTGAGCGAATTTGCCTTTTTTTTACTTCTCAGGCACTTGGTTCAGCCCAGTCAAAATCTCCCAAAGCCTTGCTCCAACATGACCGTGGCGCAATAACTGAAACAATTAAAGGAAACTTTCACTACCCATACGAATTCTAGTAGCTGTAGTTATATACTGGCCAAAGAGGCTGAAATTAGACACCCATTAGACTGGCATCAATTATACACGCGCACAAAATAGCGTGAATTATAAACTCTCCATAGTTGCCAGAGCAATATAATGGCTTTGTGTAGGAATCTGGCGAAAATTCGACTCATTTTCTCTCCTCGATAGACTTCCAAATATAATCCAAATCACCCAGAACCTTTTCTGCTCTGCATAAAATCCATTTTCTCTTTGTATTCCTTGAATTCACTCTATGACTAATATATTTGGCTGGCTTGCAACACAAACCTAAATATGACTTCATTGTGAAGAAGAGAAAGAAACGAATAATAATAATAATAATAATAATAATAATAATAATAATAATAATAATAATAATAATAATAATAATAATAATAATAATAATAATAATAACAACAATAATAATAATAATAATAATAATAATAATAATAATAATAATAATGATGATGATGATGATGATGATAATTATAATAATAATAATAATGACAACAACAACGAGAAGAACGACACCAACAATAAGAACAACAACAATACTAATGATAATAATAAAAAGATGATGATGATGGTGATGATGATGGTGATTCTGCTATCTATGTAGAAAAATGTGCTTCAAAGATTACAACTGAGGGAAACAAGACAATAGCATGTATGTACATTATATAAATAAAACGATAGTCAGAAAATAAAAAAATAAAAGAGTGTAAATATCTCTAATCAATATAAGTAAATTAAGAAATTAAAGGGCATCCCCCCCCACATTATATTCATTCGGATTATGTATCATATGTAAATCACATTATTTACAGTCGTGTATTGAACTCAGCGTTTCCTTATGAAAAAAAT
>NC_142940.1:7780818-7788318 GCF_046866305.1 Octopus bimaculoides | reverse complement strand
TCTGTGGAACACCACTCACTATTTGTGTTTCCTTTGAGGTGGCACCCTTGGCCAGCACTGCCTGACTTTTATCTTTCAGAAAGTCATGTAACCACTCTCCAAGCTTTCCAGCTATGCAGTTTGTAGCATATCATATCATGATCGACTTTATCAAAATCTTTTGCAAAGTCAAGGCACATTACATCCACATTTGAGTTGTCAAGTAACTACTTCAACACTCAGTTATAGTGCTGTAGGAGCTGCCTGATATAGCTCCTACCTGGTCGAAAACGATGCTGGGTATCACTCAGCAAGTCGTTTTCTTCAAGGAATGCGATTACTTACCCTCTGACTATTCGTTCCATGACTTTACTGATGTGTGAAGTCGCAGATATAGGCCCATAATTTTATGTATATGATCATGAAATAAAATACCTTCGATGTCAGAATTGGATCGAAATATTGTGTTAATATCAGCAGCACAGTTGAATTTGATATTTTAAACAAATTACACATTAAATTCCTGTGAGTTTATAACGTAACTTTAACACCCAACACAGATGATAATATTCATAAAAAAACCTCCATAGTTTTTCACACATGTTTTTCTCTACAACTGTTGAAGCTAATTCAAATGTTCTTAAATTTCATTCTTTTACAATCTAAATTTTTCTTCTGCAATATGAACTCCCATTATAAATGTTTAAAAATTGTATACCATTAAAGTATTCATAAACACCATTATCACCCCCAAAGTGTTGAGAATTTAAAACAAAAATGTTTTCCTAGAATATATCTACTTAAATTTCAAACGACCAGGTTTTTAAGGAGACCAGAAGTCACGACAATGAAACGTTCACTAAACTTAATGTGTAAACACTTGATTACAGTTATATCCATTATCAAAGTTTAAATATGAGATGCAGATTAGAATAATTCCATTCAAATTTATTCACCCTATCACAAATAACTCCATATGTCTTTTAAGCTCAAATAAAACGCTCACTCTCAACCAGAAATCCCATATGCTACTCTACAATAAAATATTCAAAGTTTATATTCAACTCCATACATTTTTGCACTAAGAACATTATTACACTTAGAGGTGTTTGTGCATTTGAAAGAAATTGTAAGAAAAAAAATTTCGTTGATTAACAGACAGCAGTAAAACGACCACCAACTTTGAATTTCACCACCGACACTTTAAAAACGACACCAAGAAATCATCCTATCGTGAATCTTCAGAAATATAAACTACTTTAAATCTATGATTTCTTTATTAAAATTCTAACCACATTTTTCTTAAGGAAATTAATATCTTTTAATAAAGTAAACGGACGCTGTCCACCGTGCACAAGACGGACTCTGATGAGTCACACTCTAAGACACATTCAGACCCCACACACACATACACACACACACAAATATATGTGTATGTATGCACGACAGGATTCTTTCAGTTTCCGTCTAACAAATCCTCCCATAAGTCTTTGGTCGGCCCGAGTCTAGATTAGAACACACTTGCTCAGTGTGCTACGGAATGGAACTGAAACCGGAAACGTGGTTGCAAAAAAAAAAAACCCCAAAAAACTCCTGACCACACAGTCACACATTTTCCTCACCATAAGAATATAATTTATGACACAAATTCTTATCCAGCTTACTTTTAGCTTAATCATTATTCTGACATTCCAAAATTTTTCATGAACCAACTTTTATTCCATTTCATTCACTCCAACACAATTTGTTCTAAACAGATAAATTCTGTTTTATCTATGGTGTATTTGACTTTATAATTCCATCGTAGTAAATTTTACCTATTTGTTTTCTCAATAACAAATTGTACTTCACACGCATTCACGTCAATTTGACACAACCTTTTATGATATCCATTGTTGTTTTACGAGAAACATGTTTTATTTTTCCCCTCCTCTTACACACAATCAAATATATTACTTTTTTGCACGATCGACTGAAACGCACAATGCTATCAGATATGTTCATTTGTTGCATAGTCTCGCACACCGTTGTCTACGTATAGACACAGAAATCAGATGCATATCATTACACACAAACACTCGAATACGATACCCCATACATATATGAGTGTGTACCTGTATATATATATATATATATATATATATATATATATATATATATACATACATATATATATATATATATATATATATATATATATATATATATATATATATATATATATATATATGTGTGTGTGTGTGTGTATATATATATTTACTTATTTCAGTCATTTGACTGCGGCCTTGCTGGAGCACAGCCTTTAGTCGAATGAATTGACATAATTCTTTGTAAGTCTAGTACTTATTTTATTTGTCTCTTTTGCCAAACCGCTAGCTTACGGGGGCGTAAACACACCAACATCGGTTGACAAACGATGGAGGATGGGACAAATACATAGGTATATATTTACATATATATTTTTTTTCTTCACCCTTTCCCTTCCGGCCATTTCAACGATGTAACCATGTGTCCATCGTTGGCGATTTTCTTCCTCCGTCTTCCCTTCTTTTGGACTTTCCTCTATTTCTGAAGAAGAGCTTAGCTCGAAAGTTAAATCCTCTTTCTTTCCTTTTCTGAGCGCCTAATAATACATTATTAGTACCACATCCACGCGTTTTTGTTTTTTCTTGTTTGCTCTTCTTTGTTTGGATTCAGTTTCCGTCTACCACATCCACTCACAAGGTCGTGCCGAGGCTACAGAATGCTGGTCTATGAGAAAACATGAGAAAAAAAAAAAAACGAGAAGTTGACGTAAGAAGTGAAACGAGAAGAAAAGAAAAGAAGACAAAATCTCCATCCACTTTGACTGTAGCAGCCATAAAATAGCTAATCCAGAATATACTACAGATGTATCATTAGTTTATCTTTAGTTTATAAAGACTAAAGCTAGTACACAAAAATTGCTTATTTTATTTTGATTTTACTGCACCCTTCATGTTAAAGAGATTTTATGCTTGAGAAAAGAATCTTACAGTAAAACACTCAGCTACACATGCCCAAACGATATTTCTTTCGCCAAATCTCCAGAAAACTAAACTCCCCAATTCGCCAAAACGAGTCCTTTTTGATGCGATTAAGAAGTAAAATTAAGTATTTCATAATATCTTTGAAGTCATCCCTTGCGGCATTTCCTACTTGCTCTGCCTTATGGGAACTGAACCTAAATATCATTGTCCCATAATTCCTTCGCCCATCTTCATGAAGTATTCCGTTAGGAATTGTATTACGTTTTCTGCTATGACGCATGTTTCCTTCATGTACAAGGACGGCTGTTTTTCTTAAGATCCAACTGTCGGCCATCACTTTAAGATCCATATGAATGCGTGATTCTATAATAATGCAAAAATTTTCTTTCACAAATTGATATTTTTTTCAATATCATTTAATATTATTAATGACGTCACATTTTTATGTTTTAGATTTAAAAAGCAAAATCCATTTTCATTCTCTTTTGAACCCCTTTATAATAATATTGTTTAGGGATTGGTTAATGTTGTTTGTCATTTGAATTTGAATACACAAAATATTCATTTTCTTGTTTTGTAGTTTCCCTTTACTTGGACAAAATTCTTTGACCATTACTATCGGTGCCTTATTGGAAAATAAATTCACCAATGAGGATAAATAATAAAAAATAAAAAAATAACAACACATTTTCCCTCTAAAGAAAGGAATGTATACATTCTTCTTCTTCTTCTTCTTCTTCTTCTTCTTCTTCTTCTTCTTCTTCTTCTTCTTCTTCTTCTTCTTCTTCTTCTTCTTCTTCTTCTTCTTCTTCTTCTTCTTCTTCTTCTCCTTCTCCTCCTATTAGTTTAACGCTCGGGAAAGTGAGAAAGTCTGTTACGTTTCGAGCCTACGCTCTTCAACGGACAGGAACACGATGAAATAAACAGAGAGAGAATTAAAAAAAAGCTTTCAGAGCTAGCGATCAAACGTGGCGGCAGATGTATCGATTTAAAATATTTCTAAGGGTCGGGAAAATTGTCTGCTGGCTTTACCCTAGATTTTGTCGCACTGTTTGTGGGACTTTTTGAACTAAATTCTTCGATATATAAAGATGAAAACTCAGTATGCCGTGTGTCTTGTTTGATGCGGTATGTATTCGAGTTTCTGTATTTATATTTCAATAGCGACTCTCGCTGATGAGCCATAGACGGTTTAATGCATTGACTGATTAATTAATTAATTAATTAATTAGTATTTTTAATCGTTAAGGGCGAAACTTCGAAATACGGGTATAACTAATCATTTTTGAATTCTCTCAAATTGTTCTGCACGCCTAGATTCAACGTGCCAAAATAAGAATAGCTTTCTCGTGGGTTGGGATTTAACTCCCATTTCTAGCGTGATGAAAAACCATTTAGTGGCTTTCCCTCTGTCTATATAAATAACTCTCATACACATATATGACATACACACACACACACACACACACACACACACACACACACACACACACACACACACACACACAGAGGCATATATATATATATATATATATATATATATATATATATATATATATATATATATATATATATGTATATATATATGTATATATATGTATGTATATATATATATATATATATATATATATATATATATATACGTGTGTATGTATATAGTAATTAAAGAGTATAGAGCCATACATCAGTACATCGGTATTACGAAAACATGAATGAAACTAATACATGTACTTTAATTCAGAAGTCATGTCCATTGGACGGAAACGTATCAATCAAAGTGAATGATAAAATATGTTGAATCTACACATGAAAGTATTACTGATGGGACACAGTTACAACTGTCAACGTCGCTGTTATCATTATACATACATACATACACCTATAAATACATGCATACGTACAGCTATACATATATTCATACATAGACATATGTATATATATATATGTGTGTGTGTGTGTGTGTGTGTGTCTGTGTGTGTGTGAGAGAGAGAGAGAGAGAGAGAGAGAGAGAGTGTGTGTCTGTGTGTGTACTTCTAAATGTATTTGTAGATTAAAGAAATGTTTCAATGAAACAATAAAGAGATTATATCCTGTATATGACAAGGTCGAAGATAGTTGCATTGTAGAGAGAGAGAGAGAGAGAGAGAGAGAGAGAGAGAGAGAGAGAGAGAGAGAGAGAGAGAAACGGACAGACAGAAATAGAGACAGAGGGAGAGAGGAGAGAGAGGAGAGAGACAGAGAGAGACAGAGAGAGACAGAGAGGAGAGAGAGGAGAGAGAGGGGAGAGAGAGAGTGAGAAATGAGATGGAGAGAAAGAGAGAGAGAATGAGCAAAAGAGAGAAAGACAAAGACTGGGGAAGGGTGAGAGAGAGAGAGAGAGAGAGAGAGAGAGAGAGAGAGAGAGAGATTGAAAGAGTGAGTGAAAGAGAGAACATCCCTACACATTTATAGAAATGTTAGATTCATAGAAAAAAGACACTATATATACTGAATGCGGCGAATAAATTGTCGTCTAAATTACTCCAAAATAAAAATAACACTGAGATCATTTTAACAGATATATTTACCAAAATAACATAAAAATCTCATGAAATACTAAAGAGTAAATTTATTGAATAAAATCGCCATTGGCTTCAACCACGGTTTCCAGACGACTTTGGTATCTCCTGCAACTTTTTTGGGGAGGTCTCTTTGTTTAACTTGGCGAATGCTGCGATAATCCTTGCCTTCAGTTCATCTTTCGTGTTACAAGGAGTTTTGTTGGTCTCTGGCCCAACTGCGTCCCACACATAATAAACAACGGGGTTGCAGTCAGGGGTGTTAGGTGGCCAGGGGTGTTAATGGCAGTATTTGGGAGGTAGAAGGCGGCGAGGTGGCAGAATCGTTAGCACGCCGGGTGAAATGCTTAGCGGTATTTCGTCTGTCTGTACGTACTGATTTCAAATTCCGCCGAGGTCGACTTTGCCTTTCATCCTTTCGGAGTCGATTAAATAAGACCAGTAGCATACTGGGGCCGATCTAATCGGCTAGCCCCCTCCCCCAAAATTTCCGGCCTTGTACTTAGAATAGGAAAGAGAAATTGGAAGGTAGATAAGAGAAACTGTAATACGGTGGAACTAAGAAACGCACGTTTGTGTTCTGAGTTCAAATCACGGGGAAGCGATTTTGGCACGCATCTTTTGAGGAACTCTAAAATAACGCACCAGCCAAGTACAGAATTTTGTCAAATTAGCAATGTAAATTCTTCCACAAAAATTTTCCAAACTTATACTAATGTTAGAAATCAATGTTAGTAGAGATATTAACATCTCTACGTTCTGGGTTCAAATTCCGCCGAGGTCGACTTTGCCTTTGTTCCTTTCGGGGTCAATAAAATAATCACCAGTTTAGCACTGGGGCCATTGTAATCGACCTACTTGCTACCTCCTTGAGCCAAAATTTGAAACGAATACATAGAAATACTATGGCACTCCGTCGGTTACGACGACGAGGGTTGCAGTTGATCCGATCAACGGAACAGCCTGCTCGTGAAGTTAACGTGCAAGTGGCTGAGCACTCCACAGACACGTGTACCCTTAACGTAGTTCTCAGGGGGATTCAGCGTGACAAAGTGTGTGACAAGGCTGGGTCTTTGAAATACAGGTACAACAGAAAGAGGAAGAGAAATTTGTGATGAAAGAGTACAGCAGGGTTCGCCATCACCCCCTGCCGGAGTCTCGCGGGGCTCTAGGCGTTTTCGGTCAATAAACACTCACAACGCCCAGTCCGTTAATCGAAACCGAGATCCTATGACTGCGAGTCCGCAACCCTAACCACTGGGCCATTGCGCCTCCACACACAGAAGTATAAGGTAGGTGTATGATATGCTGTATAGATTGTAGTGGACGTATAACAGGTACGTTCTGAGTTCAAATCTCGCCGTGGTCGATGTTTGTTTCTATCCTTCTCTGGGTCGACAGAATAAGGACCAGGCAGGTAGAGCCGATAAATTCAAGTACCTTACTCTCCCGACAATTGCGCGAATGGTTCAAGAAGTATGAACACGAGGAGTAGTTGTAGGAGGACGAGAAGGATGGGGAGGAGGTGAAGGGGAGGCGAAGCGGAGGTAAAGAGGAGGCGAAGACAAGGTGAAGACGAGATGAAGGCAAAGGGATAAAAAGAAGCACCCGGATGCTTGTTTTGGAAAGTAGCGCCAGCAGCAGCAGCGGCGGTGGTGGTAGTAGTAGTAGTAGTAGTAGTAGTAGTAATAGTAGTAAGCTAGTGATAGGACGTGGTAATGGTTGTAGTGATAGTAGTAGTAGCTGCAGTGCTAGTAGTAATAGCAGTACTTGCAGTGACAGTGGTAGTCATAGTGGTAGTAGCAGTAAGCATTACTAGTGGCGGTGGTGTTGGTGGTGGTGGTGGTTGTAGTGGTAGTGGTCGTAGTAACAGTAGCAGTGGTGGTGGTATCGACAGTAGTTGTTAGTTGTATTATAAGCATTGGTTGTATATTGGCAGGAAAATTAGTTGTAAA
>NC_142940.1:7773318-7775818 GCF_046866305.1 Octopus bimaculoides | reverse complement strand
AGTTATATATATATATATATATATATATATATATATATATATATATATATATATATATATATATATATATATATATAAAGAAGTGAAATAAAAGGAGAAAATATTCTTGAACGTGAGTTGGGCGTTTAAGAATTTGGGGCTGAAATGAAGAAATATACATGAGCGATAAAACGAAAAGCAGAAGGAACGAATCTTGAAAATAAGAAAAAAATAAAGAAAGAATACAAAAGAGTGAGAGAGAGAGAGAGAGAGAGAGAGAGAGAGAGAGAGAGAGAGAGAGAGAGAGAGAGAGAGAAACAAAGAAGTGTGCACATTTAAAGTGGAGGAAGAAGTAGAAAAGAAAATTTCAAAAATGGTGAATATTGTTCGATATAAGAAAAAATAAATATCATTTTCTTAAAATAGCTTTATCTGTTGTCTCTTATCTTTTATTTGTTTCTGTCATTGGGCTGCGGCCATGCTGGGGCACCGCCTTGAAATGGTTTTATGTTGTACATATTCTATCGTCTCAATTTTCGAAGCGCTCAGTTACGAGCAGGTATACAAACCAAAAGTGGTTGTGAAGCGGTGGTGAAGGAAATAGACACAGACACACACGATAAATATTTCAGTTAAATCATTTTTCTTCCGCTACTACCAGTTATGCATTCACATATCTTCTAAGCCACGTTTTCACTAATTTCGTAAGTTCCTAAAATCTAACTATACTGACACTTCGTTTGCCGAGATTGACCATGCATTTTTCACGTATGTTCTCAGATCGTGGTAAGAGTTCGAAGAATAATGACAGTGATCAATGCAGCAAAATTTCTGCCTTCATACCACTGACGTTCATGATAAAAGAAAAAAGACTTCCGTCTTGAGCCAGTAGAGAGTGACCGCCAGCGTTGTTCCCAGAATACAAAAGCCCAAACCGATAACGCAATGTATTCACACACCAGCATACACATTCTATGTTTTTATACCGGCTTCAAATTTTGGCGCAAGGCCAGCAATTTACGGGTGGGATAAGTCAATTACATTGACATCCAATGTTCAATTGCTTCTTATTTTATCGATCTCTATAAAGATGAAAGGAAGAGTCAACCTCGGTAGAATTTGAGCTCAGTAGATAAAGACAGACAATGTGACAGTAAGCATTTTAACCGGCATGCTCACGATTCTGGCCTTACTGTATGTTCTTATATCAAGGCATAGAGGACGAATATCCATATTAGGATGTTGTGACGACACCTTGTCAAAACGTTCAGAAGATGCCAGGACTCTAAAGCGCTTGGCATTAATATCATAACTCATTGAATGATCATTTCACTCACATGCTTCCATACTTTCGTACTGGAAACGCAGATCATATTACAACCGATCACGCAAGCAGATTTCAACACCAAAATGTGAATAGTTGGACATAGAAAAGTACTGTGATATATTAATCACATCACATTCTCCAGCCTGTAGCTTCGAAACAATACCCTTACATGTATTAACACACATTTCAATCTATAGTTCACTAATGCTTTCAAATATTCCGTCAACCAATCACCACATTTACATATAATTCCTTCTAAATAATAAGTGACATTTTTCATTAGTCTTTCAGATTTGTTCTCTTTCTTCTTCTATCCCTGACGCAGTCTCTTTCTTTCTCGCATTCCCTCTTTCTCTCTCTCTCTCTCTCTCTCTCTCTCTTCCCCTTTTCATTGGGAAAGAATAACGGTCTCTAATTTAAGCACAAGTGCAGCAGTTTCGAAGGTGAGTACTTTATTTTATCGACTCTGAAAGGATGAAAGGCAAGGTTTACCTACGTAGGGTGGAACTCAGAAGCTAAAGAAACAAAACCAATGCTGCAAAGATCTAAGTTTTTACCGAAGACCGTGACAGATACACCACCATGTCCTTAGTAATTTTGGTACAAAGTCACCAGTATGTCACCGATATTTTAACTAACTTGAAAGGATGAAAGGCAAAAATAACCCGAGTGAAATTTGATCTCGGAAAATGAAGAAGCAGAAGCATCTTCGTAAAGCATTTTCCCTGGTTGCTCTACCGATTCTGCAAGCTCACTGTTTTCTATAATCTAAAAATAATGACCTCCGACGTACCACCATCGCACTGGTTTTAAGGAAGTGCGTATTTTGTTAAATCGATCTTATTATTTGACTGATCTTCCTCGACAGGGAAAAGGCCAAACCGACTTTTGTGTGAACCGAACTTCCAACGTAAAGAAATACAACTAAATAGCAAAGTATTTTATCTGGTGCTCTACTTCCTCCTTCATTTTTTTTCTTTTCAGATATAGCATTAATAATTCCACAATAAGCACATTTTTTTTTTAATAATGTAAATTCTACAGAAAGGATTGAAATCAATACAATAAATGATTGATTCCAATTTGAAACAAAACGATTTATCTGCTAAACTCAAAGACTTAAAACCATATTTCTTCCTAATATAGGCACGTGATCGAAAGTATTGGGTGATGAAGGTGTGTCTGATCAAAACA
>NC_142940.1:7760818-7768318 GCF_046866305.1 Octopus bimaculoides | reverse complement strand
ACATTTTGCGTTTTTATATGTACTGACACAAACACACACACACACATGTATGTGTATATATATATATATATATATATATATATATATATATATATATATATATATATATATGTATATATATATATATATTTACCGATATTATGATTGACCGTTGACTGAACATTATTCAATTTTTTTTTCTCCGTGTTTTTCTCCTTGTCGCCGTATTCTTTCTGTTGAAGAGCGTAGCTCGGAACGTCAAAGACTTTCCGTATTCCCGAGCGTCGTACTAATACATCCTTTTGTTATTTACACCACCTGTCCTCGTCTGTTGTTGTTTTTTCGTACATTCTCCCATATATATATATATATATACATATATATATACACATACATATATATTTATATATGTTTGCATATATATATATATACAAAAATATGTATATATGTATGTAAACACGCACACGCACGCACACACACAAACACATAAATATGCTTCCCACTCTCACAAATCTATATATATAATAGCAGAATGGAGAATAATCAGTTTATAAGAATATTCACGCATACATTTGTACGTGCATATATACATACATATTTACTTACATAAATGTGTGTTTGTGTGTGTGTATGTATGTATGTATGTATATTTGGATATATGTGTAAATTGTATGCATGTATACACATATATATACATATATGCATATATATGTAAATATATATATATATATATATATATATATATATATATATATATATATATATATATATATATATATATATATATATATATATATATATATATATATATACATATATATTTGTACAAACCCACACGCACACACATTTATGCTTATATACATATAGATAGATATGCACATTACCTACGTAAAGAGACTACCGTACAAACAAACACACATCCATATATAGCAATGTAGCTATTGCCTCCTGACAACACCTCCCGTACAAACCATACAAACTCTCAAACATCTCTTCTATCTTCAAATCATTCGCTCAACGAATCCGACATTTCCCTACCATACTCAGACTCTACATCTTTATCACTATATTTTTTTCTCTCTTCTGTATTCTGTCGCTGTTTATCTCTATTACATCTCACTGTCCTTTCGTACTCTCTTAAGAAGGTTTCAGTTAAGATAAAACAGACGCCATATCAGCTGGCAAAAGCAAGGATAACGTTACGCAGAATGTCAATAGATGTTTGTATTTGCTTTTCCAAAACCGAAGATAATCGTAACGTGAGGGATGAGGTGTCTCGCCGTGTTCGTTATCCATACGAACATCCGTACGCATAAACACAATGCATCATACATATTTATTTAAACATATACGCACACAAAAACACCCATATATGAACGTATATGTACATTCTCACACACACACACACATACACACACACACACAGACATATACGAACATACATACACTTGACCACATACACGAACCAATATAAATTAGCGGAAAAGAGAGTAATCAGTATATAAGCACACACACACACACACACACACACACACACACACACATATATATATATATATATGTATACTCATACATATATACATTTAAGTATGTATATGTGTGTGTGTTATAATGTGTTATACGTGTGTGAATGTATCTGTGTGAGAGTGTATTATTTTTTGAGTATAAATGTGTGTGTACATGTATCTCTCTCTCTCTCTATATATATATATATATATATATATATATATGCATTCTAATATATATATATATATATATGTGTGTGTGTGTGTATGTGTGTGTATACATAGATATATATGCATATATACACACACATATATAAATATATATATGTATGTATTATAATGAACGAAAACGTGGAGAATATAATGTACGTTTCCGTATTCTTACATGTTTATGTGTGTACTTACGTTTCTGTGTGCGTCTGGGTAAGGCGAGCACTCAAGCGTTTGACTGAACAATGTATTAACATTTGTCTATCAGCATATATGTATCAATGACTGTCTTTTATAGCGTTGTATAGAATATAAACGGTGGTCCGTGTCCTAATTAGCTGATCAACGAACGGCCATCTTTATTCTTTTCATCTCATTCAAATCCACGTATACAATAGCTGTTTTGAGCTTATATTGTATCGCCGGCGTCTTTAGATTCAATAACCCAAAGATCAATACATTTTGTAACTACTTGTGGATTGTCTTGGTTTCTCTTTAAAATTCATTGTATTTGCTGTGATGAGGTGCATGACGTTCCCAGGGAGTTTTACGCCTTAATTTGTGTTGTGCGTTATTTTTGTATAATTTTTTTTCATTATTCGCCGAGTTACAATATGTATAACATCATTAATATCATATCATTATCATACCGTATCAAATAATGTATATTACATATATACCTACATAAATACACACTCACACACACATATATTTATCCATTTTCTGTTTAATTTATATATATATATATATATATATATATATATATAGATAGATAGACTGGTAAGTAGGTAGGTAGGTAGGTAGGTAGGTAGGCAGACAAACAGACAAACAGATAGAAAGATAGATAGATAGATAGATAGATAGATAGATAGATAGATAGATAGATAGATGAATAGATGGATAGATAGATAGATGAACAGATGGATCGATAGATAGATAGATGAATAGATGGATACATAGATAGATAGATATATAGATAAATAGAAAGAAAGAAAGAAAGAAAGAAAGAAAGAAAGAAAGAAAGAAATAAAGAAAGATGGACAGATAGATAGATACACTGAAAAATAGAGTGATAGATAGACAAGTAGGAAGAGGGATAAGCAGATATTCATCTGGGCAGGGTATAGACACGGTTGTTTGATTAAAATTTTGCTTGTCTTGAACTCAAATCGTTCTCAGTTCAATAAAATTAAACGTGAAAACTGCAGTATCTTGCCTGTCAACTATCTTTTTGCTTTGAGTATGTTACATAGATGGTTATTTTAATTTAATGCTGCTTCAAATGCGTACACTGGATTATTAATTTAGCCTCGGTTGACGGAATAATATTAGATAAGTACAAAAGCGTCTCGTGCAATAGGTTTCCATTTAGTTTCCTCCTAACTATTTTGCATCTCGAATCTGTGGCTTACAGGATTACATGATATAAAACCTAGTAATTTTGAATCGAAATTACTAAAACACTCAGCCATGTATTTCGAATTAATTGCATGCGCTTTTTTACGTGTAGCAAAATACGAAGACATTTTTCCGTACAATAAACATGGTGAGGAGGTCGTTAAAAGAACTGAAAACATTTCGATGTATCTTGAGACGGTGATTGCATCAATAAAAATCTCTTTGGTTCTATTTCACTTATTTGGTTTGTTCGTCACCGATACGTGAACCATCTAACCAATTAACTAATCGATTTGACTAATCGGTTGGTATTTACGCCGTGATTATCGATCATAACGCCATGATCACCGATGTCTACTCCGAGTCTGCCTGCGGCCTGTCTCTCAGTTTAGTTTAGTCATTTTACGCTTATACTTCTATGGACGTAAGTGAGAATGTATGTGCGAGGGTGTGTCTGTGTGTGTGTGTTGGGGGGTGGTGGTATAAGTTATATTAACTATGTCAGGAGTTCGATGTCTGAAGCATGTTCACATAAAACTTTGAGAACCAGGCATACCTAAAACAAACACAGAAAGTACGTAAAGTAGAAATTTGAAGCCGTCATAACATCGATACACACAACAGAAATTGTATTAATAGGCTCAGAATACAATCTACTTTTGGTTGTTTGAACCTGTTGAATAGATAAAACGCATTCTCATAAAGGAACAAAAGAAATACGCGGCTGCACACAACTAAGGCCGATGACGGACAATGAATCTCTGGAAGGCGAGGAAAAAAAATTACTACTACAAAAATACTACTAAAACAACAACAACAACAACAACAACAACAACTACTACTACTACTACTACTACTACTACTACTACTACTACTACTACTACTACTACTACTAGAGGTACTGCTGCTGTTACTATTACCAGTAGTACAAAAAGAAAGGCAATAATAATAATAATAATAATAATAATAATAATAATAATAATAATAATAATAATAATGGTAATAATAATAATAATAATAATAATAATAATAATAATAATAATAATAATAATAATAATAATAATAATAATGATGATGGTAATGATAGTAATGTGCATGACGATGATGATCATGGTTATGATGATGATGATGATTCTTGTTATTTTATTGCTATCACTATTCCATGTTCATTTTTTTTGATGTTTCCTCAGATTTTCACCTTTGCTTGTTCCCAAAGAGTCGTTCCCTTATAGCCAATAAATTTGATTTCTAACAACAACAATAATAATAATAACAATAATAATAATAATAATAATAATAATAATAATAATAATAATAATAATAATAATAATAATAATAATAGTAATGACAATAATAATAATAATAGTAATGATAATAGTAATAATAATAATAATAATAATAATAATAATTTATATATATATATATATATATATATATATATATATATATATATATATATATATAGAGAGAGAGAGAGAGAGAGAGAGAGAGAGAGAGAGATAGATAGATAGATAGATAGATAGATAAATAGATAGATAGAGATATATGGTGACAACCATGGATTATACAAAATGGCTAAATATGAATTGTTGCTATATAACAATGCAATAATTCCTGAAGATGGTAACCACGAGGCAATAAATTTGAAATTATTGTAAAGCGTACGAAACGGCGAATAAGCTACACGGGTAACGATGCAAAACATCATCATACCAAAAGTGTATTCGTTTAGCTTTCTAGGTCTGGTTTCTTGTGTTGTCTATCGTGTCTCTTTAACACTGATGCTGTTACCAAGAATGATAAGGATGCACAATAAAGATCCCATAGATTGCGTTTTACAAGCATTACATTAGTTTTCTAAATATTTTTTCGGGAAGAATTTCAAAACTAACTCTGTAGATTTTGAGTTTTCAAAACGAAAATTGGCCAGATAGTGTAATGTCACGATATTTAATTAACAGAGTTAAAAAAGTCATTAACCAAAGAGATAAGAAGACTATACGCGTAAAGTAGTGATTGATAAGATAAAATATATTCGAAGAAATTTAAACAAAATAATGCCAAATCTAACCTAAATAGTAACATTAAACTATAATCATTAGCACATGGGCCATTATCATGAATATCACACGATATTCTTGAAAATGGAATAAAGAAGATAATGTTTGTTTAGACATGAAATTTCGATAATAAATGGCCATATGTAGTGTATAAAATACCCCAAGGGATTTTGGTGGAAACTATATAACCCGTAAAAACAAGGGAGAGGAAGAATTATCTTTGAAGAATTTCTGCAGAGCGTAGAACAGTGTATCATGGTACGTGATGTATAATGTATAATCTGTGTTTAAAGAGATTGGGGACGCTGGAATAGTTGTGACGGAACTAGATTGAGCACCAGGTGTACAGAAGTGAATATATATATATACATACATACATACATACATACATGTACATATATAATAAAAGCATATATATATATTTACATACACACATATATATATATATATATGTACATGTATAATATATATATATATATATATATATATATATATATATTTATATATACATGGGTGTGTATGCATGTATATATATGCGTGTGTGTGTGTATTTGTATGTATGTGTGCGTGCGTGCGTGTTTGTATGTATGTACATGCGAATTAGATGTAGCGCTTTAAGAACATTCACCATGATATGGATGTATTCTTAGGTGGATAGTTAGTTAAACTAAGAAAGGAAGATAAATACACAGACAGACAGACAGACAGATAGATAGATAGATAGATAGATAGACAGACAGACAGATAGATAGATAGATAGATAGATAGATAGATAGATAGATAGATAGATAGATAGATAGATAGAGAAAGAGGTAGAGAGGGAGTGGTGTATGTGTACGTACGTGCGTGCGTGCAAGAGAAATGTTTTAGGTGTGAATGCAACTTAAAAACTAAGGTCTTATATACTTTAATCGTCTTATATACTTTAATCCAATTAATCAATTTCTTGTAATATATGTGACAAAATCAGCGAAAATATGCTATAATACAATAACATGTTACGTTGATATTATTTAGATCGGAAGAATTAGGAGGTCTTATATCGGAAGTATAATCTATGAAATCGGTGCAAGTGGTTCAGTTTATATCCTCAGTCTAAAGATTTGATCCTGAGGTTGGTTAGAGGGGATGCCAGTTGCTTTCTCTATCTTTTCAGGACACCAGCAGGATACCTATCCAGGTTTACATCAGAAAATACTTAGTTTCATTTATTGCAGTGAAAGTTATGTCCAATATAATACGAAAGTTCGTTGACAATTCTGACGCTAATATCACTAAAATCAGAGCAATATTGTTTCTGTAGGACTTCAGCCAGTTCTTTCACATCATGGTGAAGAATTCTGTTATCAACTCTCAGTGAACTAACGGGTGAGACAGTGGCCCTGCTGGAGAACTGCCTATAGTCGAACAAATCGACCCCAGGACTTATTCTTTTTAAGCCTAGTTTTTATTTTATCAGTCACATTTGCCGAACTGCTACATTACGGGGAAGTAAACACATCAACATCGGATGTCAAGCGACGGTGGGGAGACAAACATACACACACACCACACACACACACACACATATATATATATATATATATATATATATATATACCATGGGCTTCTTTCAGTTTCCGTCTGCCAAATCCATTCACAAGGCTTTGGTCAGCCTGAGATTATAAAAGACACTTGCCCAAGGTGCCTCGCAGTGGGACTGAATCCGGAACCATGTGGTTGTGAAGTAGGTTTTTTACCACACAGCTACTCCTGCGCCCAGCTTCTTGCCACACAGTCATTCACGGGATGGTGTTCGATTTTTTTTTTTTAATAACCCAGTTTTCCTCTGCAGCCATTTTGTCGTTGGTGTATGTTTTGATACTGTTCTGCAAATGGTATTTTTCCAACACAAGTCTCCTTATTGCTGTTAATCGTGAATGATGTTGGTGGAAAATTTAATCGTAAAGTTTGTGGTCGGAAAGTTTTTTTAATTGAATTGAAGTTAGTACTTTATTTGGCACAAGGCCAGCAACTTTTGAGAAGAGGGGGAATACGATGACATCAATAACAGTGTTCAAACTCTACTTATATAATTGTTGACCCCGAAAGGATAAAAGGAAAATTTAAGTCGGTGGTATTTGAACTCAGAATGTAAAGTACCAAAACTAGACACCGTATGCCACTTAGTCGGTTATTTTACTCCTTTTGCCCTATCCACAACATGAAAGTATCCGTAACAACAATAACATCACCACCACCAACAACAACAATGATAATAATAAAGATAACAGTAACACTCATACAAACTAGCAGACGCATGAGATAAAAAGAAAATAGGATAAGAATAAAAGAAGAAAGAAAAAAAT
>NC_142940.1:7753318-7755818 GCF_046866305.1 Octopus bimaculoides | reverse complement strand
GCATATATAGATATATTCATATATTCATGTCTTTATATTTGTATATATGTATATATATATATATATATATATATATATATAAAGTGTAGTGTATTGCCACTTAAGTGTGGCTGACCCCTAGGGGTGGATGTTACTGTTGCTTTTAGCCCCAGGAGGACATCTCCTCCAGCTGCCGGATCCGTTCGTGCTGCAGATGTTGGTGAGAGGGATAACTTCCCTTGGCAAACAGGACACAGTCGTGTGTCGATAAGCCAGCTGGAGGAGATGTCCTCCTGGGGCTAAAAGCAACAGTAACATCCACCCCTAGGGGTCAGCCACACTTAAGTGGCAATATACTACACTTTATCGTGCAGTTACTGTTAATACTTCATTTAGAGAATTAACATTGCTTATATATATATATATATATATATATATATATATATATATATATATATATATATATATATATATATACATATATATATATATATATATATATATATATATATATATATATATATATATATATATATATATATATACATATATATATATATATATATATATATATATATATATATATATAAATGTATTTATAGATTCCTATATATATTTATGTGTCTAGAAATATATGTATATATATGTATATTATATATGTGTATATATACACACTCATTCATTTATATATATATATATATGTATATATTACTTAAATCTTCATATGTTATATGATTGTGTAAATCTAAACTATATGTAAACATACATATATAAATGTGTGTGTGTGTGTGTGTGTGTGTGCGTTATACGAATGTATAAATCTATCTTATATGTGTATATAATTGTCAATAATTCAATAGAATATACAAGTTATTGATTTTTGTGTATGTTACGACAAATAGAAAAGTAGTCAAGCATACAGTACATACACACACACGCGCATCACAAGCACACACATACTAACGATCTGCTTCTTTTGATACATACGTTTAGTCTTTTGATCTTTCACACACGCCTGTACACACACACACACACACACACAAAAGTTAAGTATATCTCTGAATCTAAGTTTTAAATTGCAACGATTTGTAAAACGCTTTCACATTTTGTTATAACAAGCTTCGTATCTTTGAGGTCATTCATGGCGTTCTATTTTATCTTTTTTTTTTTTTCTAGCTTTCATTCGCTGAAATATCATTTTTGCTACTAACTGGTTGTCAACGTGGTTTTTCCAACGCTTACTTTGCTTACACGGTGCAAATTCACTTTCAGAAATGACCTATATGCTCGATTTTAAACTCTGTTCTCTCAATATATATATATATATATATATATATATATATATATATATATATATATATATATATATATATATATATATATATATGCATATATATGTAAATGTATATATAGATATGTGTGTATATGTGTGTGTGCTTGTGTCTGTGTCTGTGGGTGTATTCGTGTATATGTGTGTGTGCGTGAAATTTTAGCAAGGACAGTTAGTTATACAATGATGCAGTATTTTTTACATTTTGAGAACTTATGACCACTCATGTATGGGCGAATGAACAATTATCTGTAACTATTATTATTATTATTGTTATTATTATTATTATTATTATTATTATTATTATTATTATTATTGTTGTTATTGTTATTGTTATTATTGTCGTTATGTTTGTTTTTTTCGAATTCGCTTGTGAGTATTTTGATCTGAAGCCGTGTGAGGAAACAAATACTGTTATATTTAAGAAGACGTCTTATCTTCACATATCTTTCATTTTCCAAGCAGTTCCCTGATATGATATAGTTACTAGAATTTATAGTTCGAACAACTTCCCTAACGGCAGATATTGTAAGGGAGATAATCATTTCTAGATTAATCATGGCATGGTTAGATGTTTGAATTTAACAGAAGTGTGTTACGATGAAGATACACGTAATATATGCATTTCATATCTTTGTTTTTTCTTTTCACACTCATAGAAACGATTATCTGTTTTCAGTCATCGGTGGTTATATGTACCACCATTTCATCCTTATTTGAAACAATTAGCATAGTTTCACTCGACGTAAATTCAACATTCATAAAATACTTCTTTTTTCATTTTTTTTTTTTTTCGTAGGTTCTTAATTGTTCAAACTTTGAGTGAGAAAAGATAAAAGCCGACAGTTTCCTCAATAAATACTCATTCTTCTTCTTAAATGCTTGATTTTCAGTATATAAATGATATTTTTTATCTGTTATAAAATTACCATGGTAACACACGTGTTAAATGATAACGTTTTTTGTGATTTGTAAGGCATCTTTGCAAAAATTCAAAGTGTAAGAAGCCACGCGCACGCACACACGCATACACACACAAACACACGCAAATGTGTGTGTGTCTGTATGTGTATGTATGTGTTAGCGTGTGTGCAAGTGTGTGTATGTATGCGTGTGTGTGTATGTATGCGTGTGTGTGTATGTATGCGTGTGTTTGTGTTCAAGAGGGCAGTTTGTAGTTTGACGTGGATT
>NC_142940.1:7728318-7748318 GCF_046866305.1 Octopus bimaculoides | reverse complement strand
ATATATATATATATATATATATATATATATATATATACATATGTGCGCGCATCAGATTGGTGGGTTTCGGTGTTTGTGGTATCATGAAATCATAAAATATAATTTCTGGCAATAATCGTTAAAACGTAATTAGAGCTAAAGTACATGAGATAAGATGAAATGAGATGAAATGTTATGTGTGGTTGGAGCAAATGCTTTTGAATTAGCTTTTTACTGATAACATTGCTGCTCTTTTAATAAATGTCTGAAGGAAATGGTTTATACATGCGAGAGACTGAGGCAGAGAAGTTAAAGTGAATAAGCCTGATATAATATTATGAACGTAATATACATATATATATATATATATATATATATATATATATATATGTATATATATATATATATATATATATATATGAAATAATCATATAATATAACGTGATGTGTGTTATGTATGTATATGGGCGTGTGTATATGCATATATGTATTTAATGTGGGCAGTATTTTTTGGTGTTGTGTTGTGCTTTCATATAGACAACGATTTGCATTATATATAATCATATATAGGTGTGATTTACCCATTCGCATAACTATGCGCATTTATGTACCTATCTATTAGTTATATTCCTGTCTGTCTATCCATTAGCCTGTCTGTCTGTCTCTCTTTTTGCCTGTTTGTTTGGCCTTCTTTCTGTCTGTATGACACTCTGTCATTCTGTCACTCTGTTTATCTATCTATCTGTCTGTCTGTCTATCTATCTATCTATCTATCTATCTATTTATCTATCTATCTATCTATCTCTCTATCTATCAACTATCCATACATACCTATATATGTATGTATGTACGTATGCCCACGGCCACTGGGTTAAAATTGTAAAAGAATAAAAGAATAAAAGAATATATAAACAAACGTATGAAAGCGCTAATTGAACTTTATGAACATTACAAAATATTCTTTTTAATATTTAAGACACTTCAACATTGCAAAAAAAATAAAATTTAATACAATTATTAAAAACGTGAAAACCAAACCCTGTAACTTTATTCAACTGATATATTATTCGATACACATTTAAACAAATTTGGAACATATATACATATACATACATACACACACACACACACACACACACACACACACACACACACACGCACACACGCACACAAACACACACACATATATATATATATAATACATGTGCATCTATGCATGTATGTGTAGACGCATTTGCCGAGGTTACACCACCACCCGTGAACGAGATGCCAGTCCTGAATGAACAGGAGCAACCTGAAGCGTTTATCTCAAGTCCTGGTATTGAAACCACGTTCTTGTGATCATGAATGCAACAACCTGCTGGTCCTGTCTGAAGATTAATAGCGAAGAGATCCGTGGAATACTCGGCCATAAATATATTCTATGCTAAATTATTAACTCAATAATTCAGTTGATCAAACAACTGAACTGTCATCGTCGAAACCAACTGAGATCCATATGATTTTGTTTAATATAAATGAGCTGTAAGATGGCAAGCTGACATTAGCCGTTAGCAAGCCGAGCAAAATCCTTAACGGCATTTCGTCCGTTTTTATGTTCTGAGTTCAAATTCCACCAAGATCAAGTTTACCTTTCATCCTTTCGGAATCGATAAACTAAGTACCACCTGGTTACTTGGTTCGATAAAATCGACTTAAGCCATCTCCATAAATTGCTGGTCTTGTGCCAAAACATGAAAGCAATATATATGATCGATGACAATGCTATAGTGTTGCATTACCGAATGAATTGCCTTGCATTTTATCTTTACAATTGATTGTTTAATAAATCTGGTAAAATCTAATCCTTTATCAACATACACGTATGGAACCAACGAATCTCTTTCTTTTCCAGCCATAGATATTCGCCCAGTAGAATTCGTAAAGTGTTTTAAATAGCAGACAACGTCACGACGATGGTAGAGCGTGATCTCAAAATGGCGGTGTGTGAGTAAACTACGCTCTTATTTCAACTAATATATTATCGACGTATATCATTCATTGCGTTCGCTAATAAGAAATTAATAACATTTTTTATCTTCTACAATAGCTCGTTATCATATCAGAGATGTTACAACGTAATGGTTATAAAACGTTCTCTCTTAGCAACCTCATTCATTCCTTTAAATATATCTGACAAGATTGAAGGAGACGGTGATAAACATAATTTTCGCCATCGCTGCCAACATAACACAGTGTGAATAATTCGTGACACGGAAATAAAAGCAGTGATTTAAGGGGATTGCAAAATGTTCGTATTCAATTCGTTGAACAATGTGTTGAAGCACAAAGGTTGTCCTTCCCGTGTGTCGTTCTTATATTTCTATAATGTTGAACAAATGTACGTAAAGTGAGTATGTGTAGGTTGGTACTGAGTTGTGTATACCGAACATATAATACAGAAACACGGGGATAATTTTGATATGCATTGACTCATACGAGATCAAAACACAAACGTATACACGTACAAACATATACAGAGGCACATAGACACGCACATTTATGTATATTAATTATTATATCTATAGGTATATGTGTATATGTATGTAAGCGTACAAAAACACACACACGCTAGTGGCAAATATACTTCACTATATATATATATATATATATATATATATATATATATATATATATATATATATATATATATATATATATATATATATATACATATGCATATATATACGCATGTATGGGTACAGGGCGTCACCAACGGTAAACAACAGGACATACGAAAACAAATGAGTTCAAAACGCAGCAACGACAGAAACAAATAGAAAAGAAGACAAGTAACATAAAAAAAAGACCCTTCATCAGTTGTCGGTTGTCTACACACACACACACACACACACACATATATATATATAGTATGTACCCATATTTGTTATATATGCGTGTATGTGCGTAATTATATTTGTGATATATATATATATATATATATATAAAATTGTATATAATTGTTTGTATACATACATACATATATATATATATATATATATATATATATATATATATATATATATACATATATATATATATATATATATATATATATATATATATATATATATTTACATATATATGTATGTGTACATATATACATATATACATATGTACATATAGATATATATATGTATACGTACACACATACATATATATATATATACATATACACGCAAATGCGCACATACACACACATATACACATATACATACATACATGCATATATACATACATACATACATACACACACATACATACATATTACATACATACATACATACATACACACAGCCTTCGAAGTGATTTTTGTAAATAAGTTTAAATTTCACATCAGCACTGTCGTCATCCGCCTTCATGATGTTCGCCTCCTATCCCCCTCCTCTTCCACATCCACCTCCTCATCCTCAGTATCCTCCCTCTCCACATCCTCCTGCTCCTCCTCCTCCGCATCCTCCTCCGCATCCTCCTCTTCTACATCCACCTCCTCCCCATCCTGCCGATTAACTCTTCTTCCACTTTATCTTCATGAACATTATCGCGTCTCGTCATTTTGCTCACGTCCTTATGGTGATCACTATTATGATGATGATAATGGTGACAATACGGATGATGATGACGATGATGATAAAAACAGTCTGCTTCCTCTCCCTTCTCGTCGTCGTCCTCCTCTTCATCATCATCATCATCAATATCGTTGTAATCATCATAATTTGTAATCTTAGAAATATATTATGCAATAAAGTTCCTGCTAATACTATGACGAAAGATATTACCACACCACCACCACTACCACTACTACTTCTACCACCACCACCAGCAGCACTGCTACTACTACTACTACTACTACTACTACTACTACTACTACTACTACAACTACAACTACCACCACCACTACTACGACCACCACAACCACCACCACTACCACCACCACTACCACCACCACTACCAATACTTCTACTACCACTACTATCACACAGACACGCACACACACATGTAACAACACACACATAACCACACACACAAGCACACACGCACAGACAAACATATTAACACATACATATATATCTATATCTATTTATCTATCTATCTATCTATATATATATATATATATATATATATATATATATATATATATATATATATATATATATTAACATATATACAAGGAAAGAGGATGTTAGCAATAGTCATGAGGCCGATGTTTCGATACCTGGCACGGATTATCATGATGCTGGTATATCTTTTCCAGCATTCAGATGGTTTCCTGTCCTCCATGTTAGCTAAGTTATTTTCCACAAACAGTTTTAAACGTTTAAGTTCTCTAACGCCATTAAGTGTGTATGGTGCCTGGTCATCATCATCATCATCATCATCATCATCATCCGCATCTGAATCTGCATCACCGTCAGAACGATAATAATAAAACATGTTGCCAAAGAACTAGGAGGATACTGTTTGGCTTTTCATTCTTCTCCGTACTCTCCATGACCGTAAGGGTCAACTCAAATCATGTGGCTTGGCAATTGATAGAATTGTAGAATATCTTGAATTGCTGCCTTCTTTATTTAAACGAGCCACATATGGTACCACTGTATGACTTTTGTTCGTGCGGCAGGTGTGAATGAATATTTTTAATAATGCTGGCTCTATGTGGTCTGAAGCCGGACTATACATCATTAATCGCTCTATTCTTCAAAACACTCGCCAGTATTTTATAAAATGCATTTATTCTTCTAGCAAAACTTCTCAATGATTATGAAACTCATAATTGTAAAGACGTTTATTAGTGATATAGCTTGCATGGTTGACTTGTTTCAATCATTGGACTGCGACCATTCTGGGGCACCGCATTGAACGATTTAGTCGAACATACCGTTTCCAGTACTTTTGTTTGTTTGATTTTTATTTTATTAAAATCTGGTAATTATTCTATTGATCCATGTTGCCGAACCGCTAGACTATACGGATGTAAACAAACCAATAACAATTGTCAAACATTGGTGGGGGTGAAAATCAAACGTAAAAGGCACAGACAGGTGTGTCTGTGTGCATGTGTATATGTGTGTGCGTGTGAGTGAGTGAGTGTGCGTCTATGTACGCATAAGAACAAAAGGGAGTTTAAAAGCTACACTTGGAACCATCCCGAGTTTGAATCTATAGTTTTACTGGATTGGGTATCTATCTATCTATCTATCGATCTATCTATCTAGCGATATATACATATATATATATATATATATATATATATATATATATATATATATATATATATATATATATATATATATATATATATATGCAAATATACATGTATATATATGGCACCTTCAGTAAACGGGCGTGGCCTAGTGGCGAGGGTATTGCACTCACGATCTCTAAAATTGTGGTTATGCGATCTGCGGACCGGGCTATACGATGTGCTTTTGAGTAATACACTTTATTTTTCCCGTAGCGTCTGTCCACTCATCTGTATATGAGTGACCGTGTGACTAACTGGCCCTCCCGATTATTGAAGATGTGATTTCGGTAATTTGGTAATCAGCTATATGAATCCAAAGGATTTGGATTGATCGTAGGCTGATGATGATGATGATGTGAAAGCTGGAGTGATTTTTGGATTCCTGCCAGCGACCTTCTCGCTACAAACCTCACTCACATTAAAATACCTTTCAGATTCACAGTATTTCATATTTTTGCAGTATCATTCTTATATTTGTCTCTGTTCAAATACATTTTGTACCTCTAATTCTGACTTTGGACTACAGAGAGCATATTCTGATATTCCCGATTCAATGCTTGTTCAAATTCAGAATCATTATACTAGAAACACTGATTTTATCTGGGTCATTGTTTTGAAAGTATTTTACCCGCATTTTCTGTGTCTAAACGCAGGACAGTTGCTTCTTGAATATACCCGCCACCCCCCATAAAAAAAGGAGCATCACAATCTCACACTGTTTAATACTACAAATCACCCTTTTTTTACATTTATTATCTTTTTGAATGGCGCCCGTGATTCTTAAGAATAAATGCGATTGATTCTTACGAGTAGGAATCTGATGCAGTATGGCCTTAATGTCTTAACAGCTTTCGTGAGCCGTTTTCTGAGTCGAATGGTTAAAATAAACTCAGCCTGGTTTTTCTTCCCAATGCCCAAGAAAATGTTTCGACTCTACTTCTTTAATTCCCCCCCCCCCCCCCGGCAGAAAAATTTAAAAATATCAATGAGGACAATTAGAGGAAATCTAGAAAAGTAGAGTGCTATTATTTTTGCAGCATTTGTACAAAGAGAAACGGCGATAGGTTGAAAAACGTATGTTTATTGCCAGCGGAAAGACGGTTGTTGTTCGATGCCTGTATTCATTCATGTTTCTGGCAATAATAAGCAGAAATCAATGAAGTATTTTGTTGATACGTGTATCACTAACTTCCTTGTATTTATTGAATAATCCCTCGAGTATTGTCATTCTACTTTATATGGCAGTAAATAAGACTCTGTAAGCGGATATCTTTCAGTTGAAAAGACATCATTGCAATGTGATGAGGGAACATTGCGAAGTATAAACATGGCACATGTAATATTTGGAGCAACAATGGAACCGATTCATTCCATGATCGGTTGCAGGAACTGAAGCAAAATAAGCTTGCCATTTATTTCCCACAGCAATTGGTGTGTCGGTAGCAATTACACTATATGCAGTTGTATACACCCGATATCATTTCTCTTTTGCGTTTACTAGCATTAACAATTCATAAAGTCTTTAGCTTCACAGACGTTTATATTTATATTATTTGCTGGATTTAAGTCAAAGATAATTCCTTCAGACTTGAGCATAGTCCACGTGAAACACGGATATAAAAGGTTATAATGAAATGTCATACTATTCTTTGAATATGATGTTATACCTGTAAAATGCTACCTGCCACCAGAGCAGCCATTTTGGAGGAAGGGATGAGTCAATTACATCGATTCCAATGTTTCACTGATACATACTTTAACGATCCTGAAGGGATGAAAGACAAAGTCGACTACAGCGGCATTTGAACTGAGAACATAAAGACAGACGAAATACCGCTAAGCATTTTGACTATCAGTTCGAAGAAAAAACTAACAGTGGCATCGTAGGCCAAAAGCACATATATATATATATATATATATATATATATATATATATATATATATATATATATATATATATATATATATATATATATATATATATATATATATATATATATATATATATATATATATATACATATATATATATATATATTTATATATATATATATATATATATATATATATATATATATATATATATATATATATATATATATAGTTTTAGGGAAAATAACCAATTTTCAAGAACTCATCGATGAAAATCCACTATCACATATAGAAAAATTAATAATTAAAAGCACAATAAATGAGTATAATATAAAGTAAAGTAAATATCATAAGATAAATATAATAAAAAGATTACACGTGTTTCATAACTATATATATATATATATATATATCCTTCGTCTTTTACAGTGGAAATCTATCTTTAATTGCCAGACTTTTCACCTCGATTCTACATCCTAGGAATATAAGAATTATGCAAAAAATCTAACTTCGTTCCTCCGCGCCGTTATTCACAATTTGTGGAATTGATTGAAAAATTCCTTACAGACAAAGGTATCATTATTTGTTTGTATTAACGCTATGTGTGTGTGTATGTGTGTGTATAAGTCTCTATTAATGTGTGTGTATGTATGTGTATTATAAAGTCGTTAAGTTTCCGTGTATTAGATGTTCGTACACATGAAGGCATACGTAAGTAGCACAGGGAAGACTAGCGTAGGATTATGTCACTTTCTTTCTCTCTTTCTCTATGTTCGTCTCTCCCTCCATCTCTCTTTCTCCTTTCACACACAAACACACACACGAAGATATGTATGTACATACATGTATATTTATGTATATGTTAGTATGTTTACATATATACTTACCACAGTTACAACTTAGAAGACCTTTGCGTTACAAGAAACGTATCTGTTACAAAACATATCAAAACACTTTAGCTCCACGCCTACATCCTCTCTCGGATTTTGCTGCTGTTAACATTGGAATTCCTCACATAGATTATATAAGCATCACGGACATGTTCCGGATCTCATGCATTGGTTATTGTTATCTAACGATTAGGCTTCATGTTTTGGTGTGGGGTTTGTTATTTTGGGTGTTATCATCCTGTTGATAACTGAAGGCCTGAAGGTTTTCGGGGAGGGGATTGGTCGATTACATTGACCCCAGAATTTCACGGAATCCAAAAGGATGACAGGCATTGTCGACTTCGGCAGAATTTGAACTCTGGACGCAGGGGCGGACGAAATAATAATTACCGCTACAATAAGATTTCTTGCTACTATAAACACTACTACTACTACTACTACTACTACTACTACTACTACTACTACTACTACTACTGCTGCTGCTGCTGCTGCTGCTGTTGCTGCTGCTGCTACTACTACTACTACTACTACCAGCAGTATTTAATCTTTTTGCGTTTTCTTCTACTTAATCTTTTTTTTCTCTTTTGGCCTTTACATCCATTTGCTCTTCAATTACTTCTTGTTATATATCTCTACCCCACGCTATATATATATATATATATATATATACACACACCCTTCTTCTGATATACACTCCTTCTTCTGATATACACTCCTTCTTACATATTCCTTTTCCATTACGATTCTTTGTTTCTTTCCTTTTCAATCTAGCGCCGTCAAAGTTCAGATAAGACAACATACCAAACGCGCTGCGCGCACAGAAGCCATGTTATCAGCGAATGCATCGCGTTTGTGATGTGTACATGTTAGATTTTTCCGTGTCTAGTTAAGTGCACAACGACACACATACACACAACTACACACGCACACACAACTACACACGCACACACACACACACACACAAGCACATAATGCACGCCTGTAGATATATATATATATATATATATATATATATATATATATATATATATATATATATATATATATATATATATATATATATGAATTTATATAGATGTATGAATACATATGCATATATGCTTAGATACACGCATATGAAAATAATAATTTTCAAACTATAAATGTACAGGCACGCATGCGTTCATACTACACGGAAATGCATAAGTATATATACGTACGACATGCTGACAGAAATACATGCACGTGCATAAGCCTAAAAAGATGCATGTATACACATAGACATACACACTCAAAAACACGCGTTTCAATACGTAGATAAGCATGTGAACGCAAGCACGCCTAATCTCGCTCACATACACTGACACACGTACACACACACACACACACACACACACACACACTCACACACACACACACGCACACACACATGCACACACACTCATATGTATGTTTGTGTGTTTGTGTGTTTCTGTTGTATGTATGCATGTATCTATCTATATACATGCATACATCAATACCTACATGTTCATATATATATATATATATATATATATATATAAATGTATGTATGTATATATGACCATATATACATATATATGGTCACATCTTTTCAAAGAATTCATTTGCTGTGTTCGTCGTAAAGAAATTGGAAAACATACATGGTGTTGTAATGATATTTAAAAAAAGAATGAAACACATTTTTAGAAGATGGGGGTTTAATCGATTTTTCGCTCACGTTGTTTGACTGATACTTAAATATACCAATACCGAAAAAGTTGAATGGCAAAGTGGGTCTCGGCGAAGGTTGAACTACGAACGTAATTCGGTAAAAGAAATACTGCATGTAGCTTTTTACGAAACGCTATCGTTGCGTACTGGGGTCGATCTAAGCGACTGGGCCCCTTCCCCAAAATTACGGGCCTTGTTTCTAGAGTAGAAAAGAATAATATTTATAATCGTTAAGATGGCGAGTTGGCTGAACCGTTAGCGCGCTGGACGAAATGCTTAGCAGTATTTCGTCGGTAATTACGTTCCGAGTTAAAATTCCGCCGAGGTCGTCTTTACCTTTCATCCTTTCGGGGTCGATAAACGAAGTACCAGTTTCATACTGGGGTCGATCTAATCGACTGGCCTCCACCCTCCCCCAAAATTTCGGGTGTTGTGCCTAGAGTAGAAAAGAATATTTATAATCGTTGGAAATTTTGCGGAGGAGATGAATCGATAACATTGATCTCACTGCTCCACTTGTACTAATTTTATCGACCCCGAAGTTTTGGAACGCTAAGTTGATCTCTGCGGGATTTGAACGTGGAACATAAATACACGGAATGAATGCTGCCAGGCATTTTCACCGACGACGCTATCGTTGTTACCAGTTCACCTCTAACATTGCCAATAATAATGATGACGATGATGATGATGATGATGATGATTATGACGGCGAGGGTGGTAGTGGAGTTGTTGTTGGTGTTGTTAGTGTCGGTGATGATGATGATGTCATAAGAAGACGATGAAGAAGAAGAAGAAGAAGAAGAAGAAGAAGAAGAAGAAGAAGAAGAAGAAGAAGAAGAAGAAGAAGAAGAAGACAATGATGATGATGATGATGCCATAGGCAGTGGTAGTGATGACGACTACGACGACCAGCGACAATGATGACAACGAAGACGACAACGACGACGACGACCACCACGATATATATGGCTGCAAATTGCGTCGCTAGCGTATAAGTATATTAGATTTATCGGAATAAACTATAAACATTATTAAGAAAAAATATTCGGAATCAAGAAACAAACTTTTAAAAAGTTATCCTCACAGACAGTCAGACAAAGAGACAGGCAGACAAACACCGAGAGAGACACGTATACAACATTCTAGTGTAAAAAGTGCGAGAACCAGCAAGTGAAATCTTTGAAATGTGCAAAATTCTGCCATTTCGTCAACTACGACTTATCTTTTAATTAGAATATTTCTTCAGAAATTAGATAAATAAATATATAAACATATAAAAGAATGGTACAAGAAAAAAAAAATGAAATGGTAAAATACACAAAAAAAACACAAATATATGTAGAGTAGTTTTATTATCGTCTGGAAAATGAATAAGTCAAAAAATATCTTTCAAAAATATATGGAAGCTTGTACAATAGCAAAAATCATAAAAATAACGGAAGCAATATGAACGTACATATAGGCCTTCGTAACAAAAATCAGGGTACATTTATGTAGTAGATCGAGCCGATAGAAATACCCGCGAGATCTCCCTCAAAATTACTTTATTTTCTTAAAAGAGGGAAAATGACACCTTGTATAATATATCTCTAAACACCTGAAATAATCATGGTGGATTGTCTATGATAAAGGGTTTGTTCAATTTCTCAGTGAACTCGCGTGAGATAACAAAACCAACGAGGTGCTCTGTGAACCGGTCAAACAAGCGGCGACCTGTTCGACCGATGTACAGAGAAGGGCAGAAAGAGCAGGGGATGTAGCAAATGACGTTGCTAGAAGTCTTTTACGTTTCCAGCTTACGCTCTGCAACAGTAAGGAACACAAAAATAAACAGGGAGAGAAAATAAAAAAGGTTTAGTGGCTAGCAATCTATCATGGCGAAATACATATGCATACATATATATATATATATATATATATATATATATATATATATATATATATATATATATATATATATATGCATCTGTTTGTGTGTGTGTGTGTGTGTGTGTGTGTGTGTGTTAGATAAAAAGAGACTACGAAACCAAGGCAGTGTGAAGTTTCTAGGATATTTATAAAGAGAAAGGTATTCTTACAGCTGTTTGAGAGATATGAGGGATATCCCTTCTTCAGAGGAGACATGAGAGAGTTAAATAGAGTGAAATAGCAGAGTTCAGTACAAGCATTGATATATATATATATATATATATATATATATATATATATATATATGCATATATTAATGTTTTGCTGTTTTTTTAAACCTAGCTCCAGTAATATTCTAACACTGCACAAGTGTGGTATTTTAAAAAAATCAATGAGACAAACCTTCATATTAAACAGACGGTGTCGTAAAACAGAAAAAAGCAGAGTTAACATCATTTTTTTGTTCTTCATCCTCTCAAACTCTTCATTTCTTCTTCTTCTTCTTCTTCTTCTTCTTCTTCTTCTTCTTCTTCTTCTTCTTCTTCTTCTTCTTCTTCTTTTTCTTCTTCTTCTTCTTCTTCTTCTTCTTCTTCTTCTTCTTCTTCTTCTTCTTCTTCTTCTTCTTCTTCTTCTTCTTATTATTATTATTATTATTATTATTATTGTTATGATATTGAACATTATCATCATCATCATCATCATCATCATCATCATCATCACCATGAACAACATCATCTCTGATTCCATCTTACCCATTTAATATTTCCTCATATATGTATACACAAAGACGCAGAGACACAAATATACACGTATATTCGTGTATGAACGTAAGTATATATAACTGCATGCATGTGTGTATTTGAATAGAGAGAGAGAGAGAGAGAGAGAGAGAGAGAGAGAGATAGATAGAAAGATAGACAGACAAAGACAGAGAGAGACAGTGTGAGACAGAGGTAGACAGATAGATAGATAGATAGATAGATAAATAGATAGATAGATAAATAGATAGATAGATAGATAGATAGATAGATAGATAGACAGATACGCAGACAGACACAGACACACAAACAGATACATTTCTTTTATTAGCCACACAGGGCTCAACGAAGATGGGACAAATACAATGTAGAGCTTTTCTTTTTGGGAGGGGGAAGGAAGGAAAAAAAAAAAAAAAAAAAAAAAAAATTGGTGGTGTCAATCAAAAGGGATCGTAGGAAGGGAAAAAGGGGCAGTTCGATCAAAAGGGATCGAAAAAAAAAGAAAAGGAAAGGCCGATCAATAGGGATCGTGTATCACACAGTAATGTTCTCGTGTAAAAAGAGGGGAGGACAGTTTAGGTTTAGCCGTGGAAGGAAAAGCCCACGGAAAAGACCACGGTAACCTTGGTCAATATTCTCATTGAAGAAACTATAACAGTAAGTGACTCTCTTTTGCCTTTTTGTTTTATTTTTTTTTCTTGTTCATAGGGTTATGCTCAAGATGGCTCCGTCGTTCACACGTGCCATCCTTGCTACATTCACCCATCTTTTTTTGAAGCATTCACTAGACAAGACTTCCATTTCTACTCTCAACTTCCTCTTCAGGTGATACTTGAAGAAGTTGATGAGAGATTGCCCAGAGAGGAAAGTCTTTGTCTCTAGACCTTTCAGACGCGTCCACCATACACATTCTTTCGCCATAGCCACAAGTACGATGAAAATAGCTCTTCCTTCCCGTTTAAAGGAAGGAGGCGCGACAATATTCACGATAGACTCGGCTGATAGACCGACTCGTCCCACACGCGATAGCAGTTGTTCGACGTAAGCCCACAGCTCGGAAATGGTGGGACACTGTACGAGTGCGTGCAGAACGGTTTCGTCGCTCTGCCGGCATCTCGGACAGGTCGGCCCCGTGTTTCTCGAGCCATGCCTGTAGAGCTTATCCCGAACGGGTAGTGCTTCTCGATAGCACTGCCAGGCCAGGGATCTCTGGAAGTTGTCCATAGGTCCCGGCCCGAAGGTCGTCTTAAACAGGCGGGTCAGGTATTCCTCGTCGACGCCCAGGTTCGCCCCGAGATCGTCGTCGTACCTTCCCTCCACTAATCCACTATAGAATGCGTTAGTTGTGATGCAGTCGCTCAAGGTTGACCCGGGTTGTTGGAGTTGCCGAAGAGCAGCGCGACACTCGCGGTGCCATTCGCCCTTCCTCGGCCTCTTCTTGATCCATGACTGCAGTTCGGTCATGGAGACGAGCTGCGGGAAAGCGCGCCGCACAAACGGTGACCACACCTGTTCACCGCTGTCTACGTAGAGCCGGAGATGTCGCAGTCTCAGCGCGTGTCTGCGCATCATCAACCACGGCATGCCCAGTCCTCCTTTTAACGGGTGTTGGCAGCAAACGGATCGCCTAACCATCGGAACGCTTCCTTTCCACAAGAAGCGGAAGAGGATGCGCTCCAGTTTGGTGATGGTAGGGTCGGGACAAGGAACGACGGTCAGGCGGTAGTAGATGACGGACGCGATGTACGTGTTCGCCACCTCCGCCCGACCTTTCAGGGAAAGCTTCCTCTCGGCCCATTGCCGGGCTAGAGTGGCCACCCTTCTCGTTATCTCGTCCCAGTTCTTCTCCGTTTGGAGGTCTGGACCAAACCAGACCCCGAGCATCTCAACCGGACCGTCAGTCCAACGTCCCACGACGGAGGCGCTACTTGACGGCATGGGGTTGCTTCTCCAGGTGCCGAGCCGCAAGCCCACGGACTTATCCCGGTTGATTTTCGCTCCCGTTACCGCTTCGTAGTCTCTCAGTGTCTCGCCGACAAGCTCGATGTGCTTTTGGCTAGACACTATGACGGTGACGTCGTCCGCGTATGCCGACACGCTCGTCCCGCATCCCAACTCTCGCGGGATGCCCCTCAGCGTCGCCAGCTTCCGCAGTAGTGGCTCGAGAGTCAACACGTACAGAAGCGACGAGAGGGGGCATCCCTGACGGACCGAACGTGCAATGTCGAAGGGTCTTGATAGATGCCCATTGACGCGAACTACCGAACGGATGCCTCTGTACAAGGCAGCCATCCAGCCGCGGAAAATGGGACCGAAGCCGGCTGCTATGAGGACAGCCTCCAAGTATTGATGGTCTACCCTATCGAAAGCTTTCGATTGATCTAAATTGATCAGGGCCCCACCCATGCCAGGTTCCTTAACTACCCTCTCTATGATGTAGCGCATCAGATGGAGGTTGTCATGGATGCTCCTGCCCGGCACCGCGCACGTTTGCGCCTTGCCGATCAGTTTCTCGATGACAAGCGCCAACCGCTTGGCTAACACCTTGGCCAAAATTTTCAAGTCTGCATTGAGCAGAGTGATGGGCCTAAAGTTATCTATGACGTCCCCCTTGTTTGGATCTTTCTTCAGCAGCGTTACGGCTCCTCGACTCACAAAACCGGGAATGCTCCCGTTTTGCTGCCAATTGCAGTACACCGCCACCAAGACGTCTCCAAACAAGTCTGGCTTACAGTTGTAAAGCTCGTAGGGCAGACCATCCAAACCCGGAGATTTGTCCCTCGAGCATCCCGCCATCGCGTCCCTCACTTCCGCCGCCGTGATGGCACCTTCGCAGCACTCCGCCTCTCTTGCCGAGAGTCGTGGCAGGCTGTGCAGGTAGGCACTGAAGTCCACCCTGCGTTCTCGCTCGCCATTCGTCCCAAACAGTCGAGCAAAGTGCCGCTGAAAGGCCTCACACATTTTGCTTGGCTCGAGCAGCTCGCGCCCCTGTTCGTCCACCAGAGACCGAATGGTGGCTTTGTTGCCCTGTTGCGCCTCCGCCACCCGGGCCTCTCGTGCGGCTCCAACACCTTCGTTTCTTAGAGCACGCATCCTAGCCCTGACAACGCACCCTTCGTGTTTGGCGTTGAAGTGTTGGTCAAGGGCCAACCTCGCCGCCAAAACGTCGGATGCGATGCCACTTCTAATTGCCTCTTCTAGCTTCTTAACTAGTTCACCCTCTACTCTGTTTCTGTCTATGGCTAGTGCTTTGCTATACCTACACAAACAGATAGATAGATAGATAGATAGATAGATAGATAGATAGATAGATAGATAGATAGATAGATAGATACATACATACATACATACATAGAGAGAGAGGGAGAGAGAGAAAGAGAGAGAGAGAGAGAAAGAGAGAGAGAGAGAGAGAGAGAGAGAGAGAGAGAGAAAGAGAGAGAGAGAGCGAGTATATTTACAATTCTAGTATCCCGTTAAATTATTTATGGAACCAATTTATTTTATAAATTCAATGTTTCGTCTTGGTGGAACTTTTCGAATTAGTTCTAACCTCTATTACAGTCAAAAATATATAACTATTACTAGATAAAGAACACGAGAGAATACAAGAGAAAGAAAACTAAAATAAATAAATAACTAAAAAAAACACTATTAACAAGAAAAGAAATATTACATGAAATATTCAGCAGTAAACATAACTAATATCAGTCGGCACTAACAAAACACAAACAACGGCGGCAACAGCAGTAACAATAAAACATAGTAATAATAATGATAATAATAATAATAATAATAATAATAATAATAATAATAATAATAATAATAATAATAATTATTATTATTATTATTATTATTATTATTATCATTATTATTATTATCATTATTATTATTATTATTATTATTGTTAAACCCTTCTTTTCACAACTGACCAGTTTGCAAAATGCATTGGGAACGTGAAGATTATTTGGAAGATCGCTATGTAATAATGGCTTGTGTTAAACTGGACAAAAAATGTTTCATTCGTGAGATAGTCAAGACTCATTGTGGAATCATTTGTATAAGCCGTGTGCATATGTTTTTCGCTGGCACAAGAAGGTCAAACGCAGTGGAGAAGAAGAGAAGAGATGATGAGAAAAATGAGAGGGAGAGAGATGTCAGAACGTCATTGGTGGTTGAGAAATTTCGCAATTTTCTCAGACGGTCTATTATTTATATAGACAATATGTGTAGTCTGATACATCAGTGTGGCAACTCTACATGCTCAAAATTTGTGAAGTTTCTTCATAGGGTGTTCAGAGACGAAGTGAAAGAAAGACGCCTTGGTAGCAGCAGGAATATGATTGAGCTCATTATAACCAATCCAAGGATATTCGAGTTTTGGTGACATTGACGAAAGGTGGAACTCCTTCTTTGATCGGGAGATCCGAATATCAACAGACACTACCCAATCTAAGCATCCTACTTCCCCTAGATCTAAGAAGACTCGGCAAAGCAATTCTACCAAAAAGCTCATCATAGTCTCCTTTCTCGACAGCAAGGGCGCCATTTATATTCGCTGGATTCCCTCGACCAGACCGTCAAAAAAAAAAAAGAGTACTTGGTGGAGATTTTGAAGAAGTTCAGGAAAACATAACGTCGCAAAATTTCCACTGCTCTTTCACCTGCGTCGATGGCATCTGTACAAGGACAGTGCACCAGTTCACAATCGCTTACTGGTAAAAGACTTCCTGACAGAGATACGCATGAAAGGCGACGAGCAGGCAGAAACGTTAGCCCGCCGGGCGAAAATCTTAGCGGTATTTCGTCTGCCGTTACGTTCTGAGTTCAAATTCCGCCGAGGTCGACTTTGCCTTTCATCGTTTCGGGGTCGATAAATTAAGAACCAGTTACGCAGATACACACACATATATATTATCTCTCTCTCTCTCTCTCTCTCTCTCTCTCTATATATATATATATATATATATATATATATATATATATATATATATATATATATATATACAAGCATATGCATATATATCTTACACACACACACACACACACACACACACACACACACACACACACACACACACACATATATATATATATATATATTCATATATATATATATGAACATAGGCATCACACATTTTTACTTCTATATGTGTTATATCTATATACACACATATATTATCTGTTTACCAATCTATCAATTTCTCTCCCTCTCCCTCTCTCCCTTTGTGAAAATATGTGTACGTTCGTATATGTTTTTATGTTATACTGTATATATATATATATATATATATATATATATATATATATATATATATATATATATATATAAGTGTTCGTATGAATATACATCTATACAGACTTACACATATATATGCACGTAGACATAGATATATATATATATATACACATACATTTATGCATTTCTTCGTGAATAAATTCCTCTTCGTATCAATCACTAACCAAGGTAATATATTTTTTTATCGTTCATTTTCATTTTTAGCTTCTCTCATATTTTTCTTAAAATTTCTTCACACACATACACACACACACAGATACTCACACATACACACACACACGCACACACACACACATACATACACACACACGCACACACACACAAACACACATACGCACGCACATATACATATAGACATTCCCCTTGTTATATTTGATATCATTTTTAATCATTATTTATTTTTGAACTTTTTGACCGAAGCTATCTTTGGAATCATAAATTTAATAAAGTGTATATTGGAACCAGCAAAACAAACATCTGTGCAAGGAATTTTAAATAACGACACAATTCTTCACATTTTATATGCAACAACACTCATCAAAGACAAACATGGCAAACCGAACGTAAATTCAATTCTCCATGAGAAGCTACATTATAAACACATACACGCGCGTGACCATACGGAAGTATATCGTCTTGTATATATAAACACGTGCATAGATAGATATGTGTTTATATACGTGTGTGTGTGTATGCATGTGTGTGTATCTGTGTTTTATTCGTTTTATTAAATCGAAAATAAAGCAAGTTATAATACGACCCAGCGGTTTATAATTGTGTTTTAACTTGTATTTAAAAAAAAATTGAAGACCCTTTCCCGAAATATATTGATTAGGCATAAACAGATACACACACACACACACACACACACACACACACACACACACACACACATAGATATACCTAAGTACCCACACTGATGACGGAGGCTGGATTCTCCTAATATTTTTATTCATCTGCTTCTGGTTGCCTGTCCTTGACATTTGCGTAAATCATGACGTAAGTTCGAGCCCACGCAAAGAGCTGTCGAACTTGTAAGACAACACCTTCACCCAGCTTGCTTACCAGCCACATGGTTCGGGGTTCAGTCCCACTGCGTGGCACCTTGGGCAAGTGTCTTCTACTGTAGCCTCGGGCCGACCAAAGCCTTGTGAGTGGATTTGGTAGACGGAAACTGAAAGCCCGTCGTATATATATATATATATATATATATATATATATATATATATATATATATATATATATATATATATGTATGTATGTATGTATGTATATGTTTGTGTTTCTGTGTTTGTTCCCCCAACATCGCTTGGCAACCGATGCTTGTGTGTTTACGTCTCTGTCACATAGCGGTTTGGCAAAGAGATCGATAGAATAAGTACTAGGCTTACGAAGAAGTCCTGGCCGCAGTCAAATGACTGAAACAAATAAAAGAACGTAAATCTGCTCTGTTAATAAATGAAGATATGAATATCGAAACATTTATACATGAATGTCCATCGTCTGAATATTTCCAGTCTTCGTGTCTCCCTATTAACATGTATATATGCACGTATATTTTAATACCAGTTACGCACTGGGGTCGATGTAATTGACTTAATCCCTTTGTCTGTCCTTCTTTGTCCCCTCTATGTTTAGCCCCTTGTGGGCAATAAAGAAATAATAAACGTTATAATACCAGACAAAATGCTTAAAGACATTCCGTCCATCTTTATTTCTAAGTTCAAATCGCGCCGAATTCGAGTTTACGTTTCATCCTTTCAAGGTCGATGAAATATGTACTATTTGAAGACTGAAATTGATGTTAGTGACTAGGCCTCATGTGCCAACATTTCAAACCTTGTGACTATAATAAAAAGGTTTCTTAAGATGGTCTTTGGAACATAAATTTTCATGGAATTCCATTGGATGATTTTAATTTAGACCCTTTTAAAACAAACATTCCATACTATAAAACCAGAGCTGGTTCCCAGCAGCTTCATTTTTAAAGGGTTAAATAAAATTTACCATAAACAGTTTTATTCGGGTTCAAAGAATTTTTGCTGTTCTGCCGCCCCCTTTTTCCTCAGACGACGCCCGCTAACATTTCTTATCACTGTTCAAGAATGTGGCTGAGATTTAGCATTTTTATCGTTGCTGTTATAAAAGAAATAAGGCTAAATGAATTAGGAAACGTGAACGAAATAAATACATGGGCGTCCATTGATAAATATATATAAGACAATAATAAAAGAGACGAAATAGGTTAATTTGTGAAATCAAAACAAACACAAGTATTGTTCATATACAATATACACACA
>NC_142940.1:7695818-7713318 GCF_046866305.1 Octopus bimaculoides | reverse complement strand
GGCTCAATATTTCCTTCCGTCTAGCTTATCTCTACAGGGTGTCCACAAGGTCTGGGTACGTGGAGTAAATAAAATAATAACATAAACAATTAAATATAAGAAATAATAATTTCTTAAAGGATGTGTTAATCCCCATCTACCCAGACTTTCTGGATACCCTGTATATGTGTCAGGTCACATAAAGTATTGTCTGTTATTTGTGATCGTGTAAAGCTCCTTTCATGTTCGAACCTTCAAGAACTGAACCCTCTATACGAAGCTAGGGTCTCACTCTGATATATAGAGGGGCTATGAACATACTAACAGTACCACAGTCGTATGGATTTACAACGGTGGATAAATTCGGTACGAAGGTAACTTCAATCAAACACACGAATGTAGGAGGGTCTGTTATTGTCGTGGAGCGGTGGTCCCCAACCGGGGCCCGTATGACCCTTAAGGGTTCATATGAGATTTTTTCGTTATGATTAATGTGCAATTAATTGTTTATACTTCTAGAATTACTACGGCACTCCGTCAATTACGACGACGAGGGTTCTAGTTAATCCAATCAACGGAACAGCCTGCTCGTGAAATTAACGTACAAATGGCTGAGCGCTCCGCAGACAAGTGTACCCGTCAACGTAGTTCTCTGGGAGATTCAGTGTGACATAGAGTGTGACAAGGCTGGCCCTTTGAAATACAAGTACAGCAGAAACAAGAAGAAAGAGTGAGAGAAATTTGTCGTGTCCTAGAATTTCTACTCATGCAGCATTGCCCAACTAGAAGCAATGTTAATCGAGAAATATCTGCCCGTTGTGCGAAACATCACTTATGAAACCCAGATCTACGTAACTGCAACACCAGTTTCTTAAACACATTCCCGTAACTGCATTGGTATTCGTTAAAATCCATTCTAACCAATACGGACGCTGCAGTTCTATTTTTAACATTTGTAGACTTGACTGCGCTAGACTATTCAATTAGCAATTTTATGTTTCTCAAGATATTCTATTCAAACTCGTTGTACATTTTCCATAAACGATAGAAACAAAGTCGTTTCCTATTGCCAATCCTTTTAGGCTTGGATTAATTAAATTCCACTAAGCCTTCATAACATATTAGTATTTTCTTGGAAATCTAATTCTATTGGATATCGCTAACCAGAGACGTTTCTTTTTATGCTTAATAATTTTCTCTTAACGTTTTTAGTCTGTTGCTCAAAGACAATTTCTTGAATTTCAAATTTGATCTCATAGGGGAAGCATTGTAATCGTAGTGACAGCAGGTATTATTAACAACATGGAATATTGGAATATTTGCGATACAAGTTTTTCAACTATTGGAATATTTGGGATACAAGTTCTTGAAATAATCTTGAACAATTTTTTGACGTAAACGACTTTGCTTGCAAAATTTATTAAAATTATAAAATAAATACGTTTAGGTCGGAAAAGATGTGTCCTCAATGACGATCAAATTAGATGCAATAATAGCAGTATCGAAATTTCTAATTATGAATATGATCTGATTTAGTTTCTATTGCATCTTGGAAATGGGGCAGTGCCCATAGCCTCGTTAGACCGTCCAACAACGAAGGGTTTAGTGCTGTGAATGTCTATGACGAACCCTTGTGAGTCACCACCAGAAAAATAAGAGAAGTAATTCAGGTGGCGATTAATGTTCTAAGACGGATGAGCTGGATGTGGGGATTAATGCAAGGGCAAGAAGGGTTGGATACAAGAAGTGTTATGAAAGGATCAGAAACCTCGAGTTGGAGGATAATGCATGAGTAAAGAGGGTATGAGTTTAGAAAGTTCTGAGCATCAGAGACCATTATAGTAACAGTATAAAAACGGTGAGGGAAAACAGCACGCCTCTGAGTGTCTGCGAGAAGAATTTTATGCCAGTCAAATGGTTATTTACTGGGTGACATCTAGAATGTTTGTGCTTTCAACAGTAGCTCCGTCCCAGGTTTGAGAGCAATATTCTGCTGCGGTTTATTGATTTCTTATAAAGTAATTAAGAGAAAAAAAGTTATAAGCTATTAATGTGGTCGAGGCATACGACTTGTTGTCGATTAATCGATCCTGTAAAGTTTTGGGCGAAGTACAAATAATCCAAAATAGTTAGAATATATATAGAAATCGTTGGTATGAAAGTAAACAATATGAAAACCCGATGTATGGGAGTATTTACACCGGAATTGCAAGAAAAAGCAGCCATATCGCACTCAAGTCAAATCCTACTGTCTTAAATGGAGAGGAATACTTAGGAAAATGCCACTTATCTTCAATGAAACAAAAGAACGAAACGACTAGAATACCTTCCGTCTCACTCACTAACTCTCTCTCTCACACACACACATACACACACGTGCACACATGCATACATACACATGCATATATAAGCATATTCACACATGTATATATAGACAGAAAGATAGAAATAGATAGATAGATAGATAGATAGATAGATAGATAGATAGATAGATAGATGGCTAGAAATATACATACATATGTAATTATGCGCATGTCTAGACATGTAGCTACATGTATGACGATATATTGATAAAACAAAACACAAATCTGCACATACGTTGGCTCCAAATACTACACACATACGACAAACATAGAAAATACCCCGTTTATGTTGAAATTCCAATGAAGGAACCATGGATCGGGGTTAGAAACCAATTCTTCTCTATTGGGAAGAAATCTTGAACTAAAACTGAATAACAAACATAGGTCTATTACTCACGGAGCGTGGGGGAGAAAGAGAGAGAGAGAGAGAGAGAGAGAGAGAAAGTGTGTGCGTGTATATAAATATGAATGCATATCTTCATGTGTTGCTGTGTGTGTAGATGATCTTACAATACCTAAGACATCTAGTTACTATAATAGTAGAACATGCGTTTCAAGTGCATCTCTCCATAATGTTCAAGTGATCGTCAGACGCATCTATGCAGCGGTCATCTGACTGGTACAAGTGTCAAAATAGCTTCATAACGCTGACATTGTAATCGGCCCGTGGAAAGAGGCTGGAGATGTTGTTAGTGATGGCGATAAAGGTATTGGTAACTATGATTTCTATGGTGGTGTCGGTGGTTGTGTTGGTAGTGGGGATTGTCCTGCTGGTCGTGGTGCTGGAGGTCGTGTTGGTGTTAGTGTTAATGTTGGAGTCGGTATGGTGACGATGATTATTACGAAGTGTCTTCGTGGTAGTGGTAATGACGAAGGTGGAGACATTAGTGGTGGTGGTGGTGGTGGTGGTGGTGGTATGATGGCGGTGGTCGTGATGATCACGGTTGTAGTGGTGGCGGTGTCGATGGTGGACATCGTTATATGCATAACTATTTTGGATATGGTTTTGGTGGCATAGGTGTCGGTTTGGTGGTGGTAGTGGTGGTGGTGGCGGTGGTGGTGGTGGTGGTGGTGGTGGTGTTGGTGATGGTGGTGTTGGTGATGGTGGTGGTGGTGATGGTGGTGGTGGTGATGGTGGTGGTAGTGGTGGTGGTGGTGGTAGTGGTGGTGTAGAAGTTGGCGGTGCTGGTCTTGGTGGTGGCAATAATGACGAAGGGGTTTGTGCTAGCGGTAATGAGGAAGGTTGTGATAGGGTTCATGGTGGTGATGGTTGTGGTGGATGCGGTGTCAGCAATGGTAGTAGTGGTGTTAAGAGCAGTAGAGAGAGTGATAGTTTAGTGGTGGTAGTAGTGATGCTGCCGCTGCTGCTGCTGCTGCTGTTGGTTTCATTGATGCCTGTCACTGGGTTGATTCAATTCTTGAATACGAAGGAAAGGTATAATTACCATTAGGGGTGTTTCTGGGTGTTTGCTGGATGTTTGCCGGGTGCAACGCTTTGTACAATGGAAGTTTTGCATTCGCCGTGGTCGATGATGCTGATGCTGAAAGGGCGGCCATATCTGTCGTGTTTCGTTGCCAAGAGAAGCGTAATGAAGGACATAGTGAGAAAGGGATGCTTTGTAGGTTTAAGACTGTCAGATGCAACACCAACAGCATCGCCATTAACGACAAACATCATCAACTGGGGTGACATCAGCAACAGTACTAACGCCAATAACAATAAACTTATCCCGAGATTGAACCCCTGAATAGCCAGTGTCATCGCTATACTGGCATCACCATCATCGACGCTCTCAGCAGCGCAGGCTGTCTCCAGCATCCAGCACCGCAGGCCGCCACAAGTACTGAAGGCCGGCCCCCAACACCGCAACCTCCTTCAGCACTGCAGCTCCATCCCCCGGAACCGTAGCTGCCACCGCCAACCAGTAACATTAATACTAATACTGTTACCATCGACGCCGTCAACCTGTCCATTGATACCACCAGCGCTACCTCCACATCAACATCGTTGCTACCACCGTCGCTATCACAATATATACCACCGTCACCGCCTCCACCACTACCACAAATTACACTAACATGACATCCACCATCAGTACAACAACCAACATCGATACCACCGGCGCCACCACCTTTACTACCACCGTCACCTTCACCACTACAGCCAACATACATTACCAACACCACCACTACAACCACCACCATTACATCAGAACCACCACAACCATCACTACCACTGCTATCATGAGCGTTACAACCACAACCACAAATACCACCACCCCCACTATAACGAACCACCACTGCAAACACCACGACTGCCACCACTACCATCATCACCACCACTACTACCCATCCACAACACCACCACAACTGCTACCGCCGCCCCTGCCGCTGCCGCCGCCACTGCCGCCGCCACTGCCGCCGCCACCTTTCTCAGTGCCATCTCAAACGTGTTGGATTCCAATTAAGACGGCAACAAATGAATAATGAGTTTGATTCTTAATTACGATCTCAGCAAGGAAATCAAGCAGAACAACTTCACAACGCATAGCACCAGGTCGCTACCACTGCCACTACTACTACTACTACTACTACTACTACTACTACTACTACTACTACTACTACTACTGCTATTGCTGCTGCTGCTGCTACTGCTACTACTACTACTACTACTACTACTACTACTACTACTACTACTACTACTGCTACTGATGCTGCTGCGGCTGCTGCTGCGGCTGCTGCTGCTGCCACCACCACTACTACTACTACTACTACTACTACTACTACTACTACTACTACTGCTACTGATGCTGCTGCGGCTGCTGCTGCTGCCACCACCACTACTACTACTACTACTACTACTACTACTACTACTACTACTGCTGCTGCTGCTGATGCTGCCACTACTACTACTACTACTACTACTACTACTACTACTACTACTACTACTACTAATGCAGCTACCGTTACTACAACTATGCTACCACAACCACTACTACCGCTGCTGCTGCTCAAGTTGAGTGTCTACATGGTCGAGTGATCTGCTAGAAACACTGCTGAAACTCTTTCTTATTTGTTAAACGAGACGTTGTATAATGTAGACCAGCGAAGACTTATTATTATTATTATTATTATTATTATTATTATCATTATTATTATTGGGTGAGAGAGCTGTGCATGCCATCAAAGTGACACTGTGGTACAAATATACGAAGCCCCTTATACCCATCATGACTACCCATCTGATAAGGATTCACCAGGCACATACATCACAACCTCACTGTATTGGTGGTGGTTGTATTTGAGAGAGAAATATTGGTGGTTTTTAAGAGAAATAATGGAGATGGTAGTAGTAGTAGTAGTGGTGGTGATAGTTGCAGTAATAGTTGTAGGAGGAGGAGGAGGAGGAGGAGGAGGAGAAGGAGAGGATGGAAGGGGCAGCACTAAAGGTTGGTGGGAAAATATGAAGTCGTGACTGCCTTCCCACCATCACCTTTCGCTTTACCTCATCAATGCCAACACTGCCACCACCACCACCACCGGCACCACCAATATAACCACCAATATCACCACCACCACCAATATCACCACCACCATATCACCACCACCACCAACAACAACATCAGCAGCATTACCACCAACACCAGCATCACCACCGCAACCACTATCACAACCACAACCACCAACATCACCAGTATCATCACCTCCAGCACCACCACCATCATCATCACCACTACCACCAACACGAGCATCACCACCATCATCACCAACAGCCACCCACACCACCCCCACTACAACCATCATCACCACCACCACTACTACCCCATCACACGACCACCACTACCACAACCACCACCACCACCATGAACCATCACACCACCACTACCACCCACATCACCACCTTCTCCTTAGCACAGTAGACGCAGCAAGTAAGATATGAGTATATATATTAATGCTAATTAGCAAGTGTCAATGGATCAGCTGGTAGAAGTGGTGAAATGAATATTAATTGATGAATGCTTGTTAATAATAAATAATTATGATGTGAGACAGACACAACTAATGCATGAATATTTACTGGGGTATTCATTCTGTATCTGCTGAAAAACTATTTAAATACGGGCTTGTGTGTGCAAGTGTGTGCGTGTCTAGATGTGTGTGTATGCGAATATGTCTGAATGAGTGTGTGTGCATATTGCACACACATATTTACATATATATATATATATATATATATATATATATATATATATATATATATATATATATATATAGAGAGAGAGAGAGAGAGATAGATAGATACGAGGAGTGTATGAAAAGTCTTGAGCTTCAAAAAATAAGGCTTTGGTACAAGACTTCAAGGTTCAAAGGCCTTCAAAGCTCAAAAACTTTTTATACACCCCTCGTATATATATATATATATATATATATATATATATATATATATATATATATATAATACAAATAATATGTGAGTATATGCATATATACGTACATGTATGTACATACCTACATCTACATGTATATATAATTGCATATCTGGGTACAGGACGTCACAAAAAGAGAAACGTGGAAAAATGAGAAACAGAACATAAACAGAGCACAGAAAACACACAGGCCACATACAGAACATTTCCTTCGTCAGCTGCCACCATTCTAAAACTAAGCGTTTCGATGATTTAGAGCAGGACGCATTGTTAGAATGGCTCTTCCCGCGGAAACAAATTCAATTTGTAATGCGGAGGAATATAGTGGTGAACAGAAAGCACGACAGGGAAACAAAACAGTGAAAATAAACAAGAAGGGCGTTAGTATAATTATATACTGTCCTCACTTCAGCGCAGAAGTTACTATATATATATATATATATATATATACGACGGGCGATAGTAGAAGACACTTGCCCAGGTGGGACTAACCAAAGCCATATGGTTGGCAAGCAAGCTTCTTACCACACAGCCATTCCACATTGATAGATAAATAGATAGATAGATAGATAGATAGATAGATAGATAGATAGATAGATAGATACATACATACATACATACATACATACATGGTGGTTGTCTACTCCTTAAACAGAGTTTGACCACCTCCTGCACCTACACCTTAGCCCTTTCATGGCGTCTGATGTGGCTTTTTAAACCAGACAGTGTTTTGAAAAAACACCCACACAGATTGCACCTCTGATTTGCACTACCAATACCTGCAAGTAAGTTCTGCTCATTGTGGATCCTAACATGTCTTTTAAGACCCCCATTGGATTTGCAAACCCTCTGGCACACACCACATTCAAACGTGTGCACAGACATATAATCAGAATAGCTGGATGAGGTTTGTTTTCCATACATACATACATACATACATACATACATATGTTGATACAGAGTGTAAGATATATCGTAGTATAACAGAAGGATACAGAGCGAAGCAAACCAGTCGAACATGAAATATACATATTTAAATAGCAACAGATTTAAGTTAACACAATATGAGAGTGATTTAGTGTACGAAAGAGAAGTTGGGAATACTTGCGCACGGAGCGTACACACATACACATATATCTTCGTGTATACGCTGACACACACACACACACACACTCACACACACACACACACACACACACACACACACACACACACACAGATATAGGCTTAGTTGCCGGCAAGGATACTAACGTAAGCGTTTATACAAATATGCGCATTAATTGGTACACACAATTTTATGACGACATACGTACGGCTCTATATGCATGTCTCCATGTCCAAATATATATATATATATATATACATATATATACATATTTATGTATATATGTATATACATTTATTTATATGTATAATGTATAACATAGGCATATTTATATATACAATACTTCTTTATATATATGCACACCATGTATATATATATGTTTATATAACATATATTTATGTATATATATATATACATATATACATATATATATATCTATATGTATATATATATATACATATATACATATATATATATCTATATGTATATACACATGTATATATATATATATATATATATATATATATATATATATATATATATATATACATATATATATATATATATATATATATATAAGCACGCACACACACGCACGCAACTGCACAGACGACTACATTCATGAATACATGCACAATTTTATGCACAAGCATTTAATTATACATAAACCTGCATAACATTCGTAAATATACACGCATGCACAGTACCATACACATATACACACACACACACATATATATATTTATTGCTTTCTCTCTCTTTTTATGGGTCTAGTATTCTTGCACGTCGCATAAATACACACACACACACACACACACATACATGCACACACTTATGTAAATGTGTACACATGCACATTAATTCATTAATTACTATTCGCAGTTCCTTTCTGTCATTATATCTGTGTCTAGCATGCTTCCGCGTAACATACATATATATACACATGCACGTATATAAATATACACCTGCAGATGCATATATATAAATACATACATACATATATATTATATATATATATATATATATATATATATATATATATATATATATATATATATATATATATATATATATATATATATACATATAGATAGATAGATAGATAGATAGATAGATAGATAGATAGATAGATAGATAGATAGATAGATAGATGCGTCTACACAAGCTCATACAAGCACACGTATATATGTAACCATCCGAGGAGGGGGGGATTGTGATGATAATGTAGTTTAGCAGAATAATTCGAATAATATCGGTAATATTTGTTTAATATTTTGATTAAGAAGGGTTTGGGAAGAAATAGCGCTGACAATCAACAATAATATAAAACATTATTTATAATAACGACATTGTTATTAACTACACCAGAGAAAGCAATGAAGAAGAAGAAGAAGAAGAAGAAGAAGAAGAAGAAGAAGAAGAAGAAGAAGAAGAAGAAGAAGAAGAAGAAGAAGAAGAAGAAGAAGAAGAAGAAGAAGAAGAAGAAGAAGAAGAAGAAGAGCGGTGACATTAATTTTGTTTTATGCATAATAAAATATCGCTGACAATCGGAATTCAACGAAATTCAGTTCTTACTTAATTCTCTGTAATTTGGTAGGAAATAAATGATATAAAATAACAATAAATATACAAAGATAATATAAATATACATTAAACAATGAATAATAGAACAAGAGAACAACAGAATATAATACAGTGGAAGAATACGAAAACAAAATAATACAACCAGAAGAACAATAACAATAATAATAATTAAAATTATAAGAACAACAAGAACAAGCATATTGATGACAAATTGTTGTACATAATTTTAAAGAATTGTCCATGGTTGTCAAAAACTTTGGAAAAAAAATGTTTTCGTGGCAATATTTCTTGTTTTTGTCGTGTCTTCTTGACTAATGCTGACTTGTGTTAAAGATTAAGTGAACAGCTATAACTTTTCTTTTACTCGCCGACGTAAATTCTGGGTAAATTTGTCTCTATTTAATTATTTGTTTGTTAACTTAGAATCGAGAATTGTTTTGTTTTTTTTTTTGTTGTGTTTTTTCTTGTGACTTCCTCATTTTGAAGAAGGAATGTGCATTCGAGTACGTCTGTCTGCAATTCGTTTTGTGTTAGTTGTTTGAAAGATTATCTCTTCCTGTCTTTATGGCGTTTGGAGGAATAATCAAATGTCGAGACGGAATGTGCTAAAATTAACCGTATTTTATTCTTCTATTCTTTTATTCTTCTATTCTCTGCTAACATATTACAAGTTTTGTACAACGCAGTTGTTATCGTTATTTAACTCCATTCCAAATATAATCAACGGCGTTCCAGCTGTGATCATCCAATCTATATTTTTTAGGCACCATGTATCTAAGATCACATTATCAATGAATCGTTCATGTTTTTCTTTTGTATTTTATTTTTGTAATTTCATTTTGAAGATTATATGCACAGTTTAAGCAGGAATTGGCTGCTTTTATTTTATCATAGATCGAATGAGAGGCCATGGTACCGAGAATCTGAATAGATTTATATGTATGTTGTAGCAGTTGTCGTTGTTGTTGGTGGTGGTGGTGTTGCTGCTGTTTTTGCTTTTGTTGTATTGGCTGATTAGTACTTTTTTTTTACTAATTCTGTCTACTCTTTATGGAATTATTTCTCACCTTAAAAAAGAGGAAAAGTGGGTAGCCACTTTGGAATATTTCCGATCATAGGTCTGCTTAAGCAGAACAGATCTGGGTGTAAACAAAAACATCAATAACAACAATGACAACTTCGATGACAATACATTATCCAACACACAAATTGACATTTTCAACGATAGAACAATAAGATTGATATTGTGATCCCTTGTGATGAGGAAATTAGGATATATGTGGAGCTGGGTTAGACATGACTCCCATATTTGCATCAGTCTATTGACAGCATTCGAATTTAACTTGTTATTCTTGGAAAGATGCGAAAATCGAGTGATCATATCGAAAAAAAAATACGTAGCTGTTGAAAGTCGAGAATTGAAACTGCATTCAAACTCCACACTGCCGATTGCCTATCTCTTGCCTGATTGTACCTGCTGTGAAATCATTAAAAGAAAATTTAACTTGTTCATATTACCGTAACAGTAACTTCTAAAAAAGCACTGGTAGTTTGCGTCGTAAAGATATTAATTACAAATTGTATCTAAATTGTAAGTGACAAAGAGATTTGTCCGAAACGTTAAGCAAATATATCACCTTAGGTGTCCGCAATTTAATACGTCAGACCTGCCTAATCCGGAGTGATCTGGAACTAAAAGCAACAATAAAACTACGTACAAATTATATTTTGTTTAAGACTCTAGTATTTATGATCTTGGGCGAAGGGTGGGTGGAGATTTGGCCGTATTGATCAGGGGTCGATCGATTATGAGCAATTCTCTCTCTTCTTGAAGAGTTGCATAGGTTACCTAGAGGCTAATCCATAGCGTACCTAATGAGGAATGGTACTTCATTATACGTTACACATCCTAAGTTTCTACGCAATATTTAGAATCATGACTAACAGAAATCTCTGTCTGTCATTTGATGCAGCTAAAACTCTCAGTTGTTACTGTAAAACTAAATGCTGAGATTACAGCAAAGGCCCAGCACCCGAGAACTAATGCTCTTACATATAGTAAGGTGACACAAACAAGCGTGGTCGTGTGGTAAGAAGCTTGCTTCCTGACCACAAAATTCCGAATTCATTCCCACTGTGTGGCAACTTCGGCAAATGTATTATACTATGAGTGGTTTTGGTTGAGAGAAACTGAAAGAAGCCTGCCATACATGTGTATGAGTGTGTATGTGAATGTGTGTGTGTGCCCCCGCGCGCGTGGGTGTATGTCTGTTTAACAACCGGTGCTGGTGAGTTTACTTTTCAGTGACAGGGTGGTTCGTCAAAAGACACCGATAGAATAAGCACCAGGCTTTCAAAAACATAAATCTCGGCTGCGTTTCATTCGACTAAAAGTTCCTAGATGGTGGTGCCCCAACATGGCCTCAATCTTATAACTGAAACAAGTGAAAGATACACTCATACGCGCATATGCAGCATCTCACATAAGCATTTATCATCTGTGTTTATAGTCCTTGCTAGCGTTGACTATTAAAAGAAATCTCCCCTATCAACGACTAAAACCTATTATAATATCCCGTAATATTATGCCTGAAATTCCGGTTTGTTGTGACATTAAGTTGAATTCCTTTCGAACGAGCATTCTTCAGAAAGTTCGATTTCACTCCAACAGAGAATTGACAACAGCAGACGAAATGGAGCGGAAGTAATATACCAGCGTATGTATAACAAAATCTCAAGGATACTGACTCAGCATCTAGATTATTCTAGGAAAACGGAAAGAAAGAAGAAGGGGAGGATTACGACGATGCATACACATGTGGTAGACCATTGTTGTCTCTGGTTATGACGAAAACGATAACACCGATTCATCAATCTGTCGAAGGATGATCCGCAAGGAGGAGGAACGGCAGCAGCCGTAGTTGTAGCGGCGTCAGTGGTGGCAGCGGGAAGATGTGATGCGGGGTGGTATATTTTGGTAGTTGTATGGCGAGGAAGAACGGCTGAGAGGGCTTCTTAATCATAAAATATAACGTAAGGACCCACAGCCTGCGATAGTTTAATGCTTTCTCATAAACCAATGGACTGGCTTGTAAAGAGGAAGTAATTAAAAATCTCCAGGTCGTTAACCCAAGACTGGACAGCATGACTAAACACCTAGTAGTTAAAATGATGTATGTGCGCGCGCACAAAACACACACACACACGTATGCATATTCATACTGGAATATATGTATGCAAGTATGTATATGTAAAATTACATATACACAATATATATATATATATATATATATATATATATATATATATATATATATATATATATATATATATATATATATATATATATATACGCACACATATATATATATATATTCACAGACACGTATATATGCACACTTGTAAATATATATGTATTTGTCTTATATCTGTTTTCTTTTACTTGCTTCATTCATTAGATTGTGGCCATGCTGGGGCGCCACGTGGAAGAATCTTTAGCCGAATGAATCGAACTCTGAACTGGAAGAAATGCCGCTTAGTACTTTGTCCGGCGTGCTAACGATTCTCCCAACACACCACCATATATAAGGTTATAAATAGCATTTTTTTTTTTTGTGGCCCGGGGCACTTTCACAATATGCCGCACAATAGAACTAAACATGAAACCATGTGGTTGCAATGAGGGCTCCTTAACCACTCAACCGTACCTGCGTAGTTGACTTAAATTGAAAAAGGTGGGGAAAAATACAAAGTTGGAGCATGTTTCCTCTGCACTCTTTCTGCATAAATTTGCATATATTGGAGCAATTTTTGCATTAGATACCATTAGTTCTCCCTTGGTATTCAGCAGAAGGAAATGGCACACCGTAACAGAAATACAAAGGAACGAAATGACAGTAAGAACATTATTTACATTTGACGGATATTTGTCCTCATCTTGTTTATTGTTAACACAACGTTTCGGCTGATATACCCTCCAGCCTTCATCAGGTGTCTTGGGGAAATTTCGAACCTGGGTTCTCATTCCTAAGGTATTTTCCGATGTTCTTCTTATCATTATTATTGTTATTATTATTATTATTCAGGTCACAGCCTGGAATCGAACTCGGAATTTTGGCAGTGTAAATAATGTACATAATTCCTCGTCTCTTAAACACAGAACTGTATGACAGTAAGAAGCATGAAATCATGACCACGATACGGGAATCAGAATTCCCGATACGGTATGCTATCAGCCATTCCAGCCGATCCGCGATATGGAATTTCAGCGCCATCATAAAATCGTAGTGTAATTTTGCATTCTACTAGATGCTATCTAAAATTAATATCTACAGGTCAACCCATGTTATCTGTTTTTAAAATCTCACAGTTCTACAACCTCTGTATAGATTATTATTATTATTGTTATCATCATCATCATCAGCAGCAGCAGCATCATCAGCATCATCATCATCGTCGTCATCATCATTATCAACATCATCATCATCATATGCATTTATTTGTGTCGATGCCATTTTGTTCTTTATTTCCATTTCCTTCAGACAATCTCCTACTTCTCACGGTCTTGTCCTCCCACTCTGTCTCTGTCTCTGTCTCTGTCTGTCTCTCTCTCTCTCTGTGTTTCTCTCTCTCTCTATCTCTATGTCTCCCCTTCTTCTCTCGCTCTCTCTCTCTCTCTCTACTTTTATTATTTGTATCACTCTGATTTTTTCTTATAGCTCTCTTTATCTCTCTCTCTCTCATTCTCTGACTCTCTCTTTTTCACGTTCACAGCCTCTACCTACAGCTGTTTCTTGATTTATTTTACTTTTACTTTTTTTACCACATCGCTACATTTTATTACCATTTGCATCTTTGTCACTCACCCTCATTCATATTCTCTTCCCCCACTCTGACTCTGTTTCTGTCTCTCTCTTTCTCTCTCTTCCCATCAGTTTTTCACAAACTCGTACCCACACCTCCACACTCTCTGTCTGTTTTTCTACTTCATTATCTCTCAAACTCTTTCTGGCTCTCTCTTTCTGCTGTTCTCCTTCAAATTTTCATTTTCTGTTTATTACAATCCACGCCGCCCATATTTCAACATAACGGACTCTCATATCTGAAAAAACATTATATTTTCATATTTAATTTTTTGCCGAATCGCCAAGAACGTAAATAAGGAAACAACGGCATAAAAATAAACGGAAAAAAACGAATACACTCAAACACAGACACACACACACACATGTATGGACGTATGTAAATAAGTAACTTTTTTTATGTGTGTATGTATATTCTGATTATATGTCTGTGCACACGTTTGAATGTGGTGTGTGCCAGAGTGTTTGAAAATCCAATGGGGCTCTTAAAAGACATGTTAGGATCCACAATGAGCAGAACTTACTTGCAGGTATTGGTAGTGCAAATCAGAGGTGTAATCTGTGTGGGTATTTTTCAAAACATATTCTGGTTTAAAAAGCCACATCAGACGCCATGAAAGGGCTAAGGTGTAGGTGCAGGAGGTGGGGAGGTGGTCAAACTCTGTTTAAGGAGTAGACAACCACCATATATGTATATGTATATATGTATATATATATATATATATATATATATATATATATATATATATATATATATATATATATATATATATGTGTGTGTGTGTGTGTGTGTGTGTGTGTGTGTGTCTGTGTGTCTGTGTGTGTGTATATATGATTTTTAAGCATCGAATGACGAGACAGCCCATCCGAGTGATATAACATTTAAATGAGGTCCATAGACAGAAGAAAAAACGAATGAAAATCACAGCTTATATGAAAATAAGCAAAACAGTTATGGTAGCAATTTTTTTTTTTTGAATATGACTGAATATCTTATATCTTTTATTGTTGAATATCCTTTATACGCTTTAACCAAATAAAACATATTTACCAACCTTTCTACGATTTCCCATTGTCTTCTCCGTCCTCTACGCTCTTCTATACAATCGCCATTCTATAAATAAATCTGATAATCTGAAAGAACAAAACGCTATATTAGAAAACAATATACATGGTATTTAGCTTTCGTTTATTTAACTGACATTTTCACCTAAGCAGAATCAATGTTCCCCACTCAGGACGAGCCTCCATTCATTCTCAGTTGTCTACACATTTCGTTAAAAGATTACACGGCAATATGTCGTTCGCATTGGTGTCGCTGTAGTGTTTTAATCCCGCTTTGTTTTCAGGATTACATCATGGTTTAGAGATAATGCTTCACTCATCTTGACACATGTAGATAGACAAGCAGGAACTGCTGTAGAAATTTACTTGTCTATTCATACATAAATAGATACAATCATACATACACACATACAAACATACACACATATATATATCTGCATATATATATATATATATATATATATATATATATATATATATATATATATATATATATATATATATATATATACATATATATATATACATATATATATATATATATATATATATATATATATATATATATATATATATATATATGCGTGTGCTTGTATGCGTGCTCATATCTATCTATCTATCTAACTATCTATCTATCTTGTATATACATACATATGCATATGTGTGTGTGTGAGAGTGTATTTGTATATGTATATATATATATATATATATATATATATATATATACATATATGCATATGCATATATATATGTTTATACTTATACATATATGTATATATATATACGTGTATACTTGTATACGTTCTCAAACATTCACATGCACACATACAAACTACGTACGAATCTACGTGGCACACATACATTACGCGCAGGCAAACACTTGCACAAACGAACAGTTGCAGGAATACACACAAACCCATGTCACAGGCTTTCGGTGTATGCAAAAATGTTAATTTGGAGTGTCCTAAATGCAGAAGAGGAGTTTTATCATATTCATCCAATGATTATACGATGTTCTTAATTAAATCTGGATTAAAATATAACGATGCCGACCGACCATACTTGATCGTTTTGCATTTGTATCCTCATTGATGTAGCTCCATATATTACATACTTGTTATTATGAGCAGCAAATGCATGTTTCTAGGTTCAAACCCAATGCGTAGTACCTTGGGCTAGTGTCTTCTTCTATAGCTTCAGACCGACAAAAGACCTGTCAGTGGAAACTGAAACAAGCACGTCGCATACGCGAGTGTGTATGTGTGTGTGTGAGAGAGTGTATAACATATGTATGAATGTATGTATGTATGTATGTATGTATGTATGCATGCATGTATGTATGAATCAATACATTTTGATTCAGATTCGTAAATACTCCGAGTTTTAAGCGCGATGCTAATCTTCAGACATTGGGAATTAAAGTAAATGTACAACCGAAAGAGCTAGTAATAATTCCATGCTATTATGATACTTGATCAGGCATATTTATTAAATACGCATCTTAAAGCAATCTTCCAAGCTTGTTCATGTGTGTATGAATGTATATATATATATATATATATATATATATATATTCGTGAGTGTGTGTGTGCCTGTGCGTGAGTCTCTGTGTTTGGTCCCGCACCACAACTTGGCAATTGCTACGAACGTATTTCTGTCCCCATAACGTAGCGGTTCAGTATAAGAGACCGATAAATTAAGTACTAGGGCTTAAAAATCGTAATTCTTGGGGGTCAATCCATTCGACCGCCAATTCTTCAAGGCGGTGCCTCGGCATGGCCGCAGTCCAGTAAGTGAAACTAGTAAAGGATAACAGATATCTTGATGCCGCATAAACAAGTCATTGGAAGCAGGATGCGAGAATTCCAGGTGTAGGTACAGCAATGCGTCACACAAAGAGAAGGGGTTCCTCGAAGAGGCGAGGTTGGTAAAAATGCCAAATCGCTATCTTCAATGCCGCTGCCCTATCACTGAAGCTCTTTTACTTGTTTCAGTGATTTGACTGTGGCCATGCTGGAGCACCGCCTTTAGTCGAGCAAATCAACCTCAGGACTTATTCTTTGTAAGCCTAGTACTTATTCTATCGGTCTCTCTTTTGCTGAACCGCTAGGTTAG
>NC_142940.1:7678318-7690818 GCF_046866305.1 Octopus bimaculoides | reverse complement strand
GACTAATACTGGTTTTACAACATCACATAATTAGCTCGTTTAACTATATTTCTCCAAATATAGTAATTCTAATTTAACTATCGTTTTAAATGTATTTCTGATGGTATGTACGAATGATTTTTTTTCATCCTTTACTAACATGATCTCCGACTCCACAGCAACCACAAGCAACCGGCAATAGGCAATAGGCAAATCACTAAATGGATTTCCTTTCTCGGCATCAATAACGAACATCAATAATGGAAATAAGGATTAAGGTCATATAGGAAAGGCTGAGAAGAAATAGCTTAGTAAAGAACGCTAAGATAGACCACATGTGATCCATGCAATGAATGGAACAATAGTGAAAGCGTTCGTGCTCTCAGATAATCAAATCAGGAATATGATACGGACTGAACTTGAATAATTCATTGGTGGTTAGTTGGTCATCATATTAGTTAGAGTACTCCGGAGTAGTTGATATATGTATTAAATTGTATGCATCTTTGTATGTATATGTGTGTGTGTATGTATGTATGTATGTATGTGTTTATGCATCTATTTATGTGTGTATGTGTTTATGTATGTATGTACGTATGGATGAATGGAGTTATTTGTGTATGGTTATGCATGTATACGTGCAAATATTTATATGCAGAAAACATATGTACGTGTGCCTGTATATGCATATACACATAAGCACACACACCCACATCCAGACCTCCCACACACACATATATATAAGGGATGTATATATTTACACATGAATATGTATATATGTATATATACACATATACATGTACACATATACACATATACATGTATGTATAACTATGTACATATTATATACATATATATATATATATATATATATATATATATATATACACACAAATATATATATATACATATACACAGCGCAAATATATTCACATATACATATGCATGATATTGATGTGTGTGTATGTATGTATTCTATAAATTACTTGCTCTTATATACGCCTATGGTTAAAATCTATTTTTCATGAACATATAGAAAAGCTTAACATTGTTTTATCTCTATGTGCTTATATTTTAATGTCCTAACTATTTCGTTTCCTGATTGAAACATATGTCGTGTTATACAGAAATATTGTATATTATATATCATTCATAATACACCGCTACAACTCTCACCCCCTCTCTCTCCCTCTCTTGCAAACTCTCTCCCTCTCTTTCACACCGTCTCTCTCTGTATTTCTCCTCCTTTGGGCTAGTGTTTTCTGTTATAGCACCAATCTTACAAAACACTTTTTAGTGGATTCGTCAGAAGAAATTTTAAAGTAACTTGTGTATATATATATATATATATATATATATATATATATATATATATATATATGCATATATATATATATATATATATATATATATATATATATAAATGTATGTATATATATATATATATATATATATATATATATATATATATATAGAGAGAGAGAGAGAGAGAGAGAGAGAGAGAGAGAGAGAGGGAGAGAGATAAATAGATAGATAGATAGATATTCTCTCTCTGTTTATTTCCTCGTGTTCCTTTCTGTCGAAGAGCGTAGGCTCGAAGCGTAAAAGACTTTCTCACCTTCCCGAGCGTCAAATTAATACACCTGCTTGTTGTTTATACACCTGTCTTCGTCTTTTGTTTTTCTGTAAATTTCAACTATGCACACACACACCCACACACACACCCACACACACACACACACATACACGATTCCACATAATTTCAGCCTACTTAATTCATTCACAAATCATTGGTCCTGCTAGGACTATATTATAGGTCCCTTGCCCAAGATGCCGCGCAGCGCGATTGAACTTGAAACATCCAAGTTGCAAACAAGCTTCGTAACTGCACATACTTTCGTGAGCCTCATATGTTAAAAGCATTTTTAGTGGACAACGAATCATCTCTTATCAGAATGAGCATTCTATCTCTTGAAAACATTCTTCATCGGTTTTGAATTTTGGTATTCACTGCCATTTAACTGTTTGAGATCGGGTGTAGCAGATAAGATACGCGATACGTTATCTTTATGAGCCGGGTACTTTATTCTGGGACAATGTAATAATTTATTTTTCCATTAAAAACGGGTGTGGTATTCAGACCATTTAGCAACAACTCCTCGCCATGCGCTAAAAATTTTTCTTGGGTACACAGGCCACCCGTTTTTATCTGAGTAGAACGTATGAAATAGCTATTTCATAATAGCGCACAGTATTCAAGTAACTTAACCTTTTAAGCAATGGGCGTGATAATATATTATTCCTGGGACCTGGGTGTGGTGCACGAACAAAAACCCCAAAAAAGAATATTTTTCTTCTTATGAAAGTCGGGTATCTGAACAATTTAAAACTCATTCTGAGTTTAAGTCATTTTTTTTAATATACTACCCGACTTAGAGTTATTCTTTTATTCTTTTATTTTGTTCCAGTCCTATGACTGCTGCCATGCTGGAGCACCGCCTTTACACAAACAAATCGCCCCCCAGCACTTATGTTTCCTAAGCCTAGTACTTATTGTATCGGTCTCTTTTGCTGAACTGCTATCTTACGGGGACGTAAACACACCATCTGTAGTAAAGCGACACACATACACACACACAAACACACATATACATGTATATATATATATATATATATATATATATATATATATATATATATATATATATATACGACGGACTTCTTTCAGTTTCCGTCTACCAAATCCACTTACAAGGCTTTGGTCGGCCCGAGCCTAACGATTCTACCAGATCGCTGCCTTAATAATAATAATAATAAGAATAAGAAGAAGAAGAAGAAGAAGAAGAAGAAGAAGAAGAAGAAGAAGAAGAAGAAGAAGAAGAAGAAGAAGAAGAAGAAGAAGAAGAAGAAGAAGAAGAAGAGTTTCAAATTTTGACACAAGGTCAGCAATTGTGCGATAGGAGTAAGTCAATTACATCGACACCAGTACTCAACTGGTACTTATTTTATCGACCCCGAAATGAAGAAAGACAAAGTCGACTTCGGCGGCATTTGAACTCAGAACCTACAGATGGAGGAAGTACTGGTAAGCTCTTTGCCCGGTCTGCTAACGATTTGCTGGCTCAATAATATACGTAATATCGGCCAAAAAACAACACAACCAAAAGTTGTAAGATTCCCCATGTTCCATCCATAATTTCAGAATCACTATTATTAGTTACAGATCAATGACGAAGAATTAAAACGAGATTCTTTGCCGTACGGCGATAGATCAGAATAAACATTGTTGTTATGTCCAAGATAAAGATTTTAAACGATAATTTCTTTAAGCAGCTTTTCTATACATATTTTACAGGGACCATTTGTAGCTGTTAGTTATCTTCTCTCAGTCAATGTTTCCTCTCTGTCTCTCAAACACAGACATACACTCTTTGTCTCTGCTCGTTTCTCTCTGAGGCGTTTTCATATATATATATATATATATATATATATATATATATATATAGAGAGAGAGAGAGAGAGAGAGAGAGATAGATAGAGAGATAATCACATCTATACGCACATACGCACTTGTATACTGTCTGTTGCTCACACAGATACATATGCATTTGTATGCATACATACATGCATACATACATACATACACACACACACATACTTACATACATGCATACATACATACATACACACACACATACATACAAAAGAGAGCAGTAGAGACAAGTTATGTGTTAGTATGATTAGCCAGTAAATCTGTAAGATAAGTGGAAGACCTTATAATCTAAACAATATTCATGTTGTGACTTTATAAAACATCTAGAATTTATATTCGGTGACAAAACAATGCTGTAAATCTCCAGAAAACACACACACACGCACACACATCAAGATTTCAATATCTTACAGTCTATATATTCGATCAATTCAGAAATTATTGATGACAAACGTGATGTGTTGATGATAAGTTATAGCTCGAATTATCTATATCCCTGTAAAATAAGTATAAAATAACAGCTTAAAGGATATATATGTTTAATTATAGATTTACAGGTTTGACTAGGTGTAGGTGATATTTATGGTAAAGTTAAGGCGGTGAGCTGGCAGAATTGTTACTGCACTGGAAAAAAATATTAGTTCTTTCTAAGTTTACATTTTGATATCAAATTCCACCATCTTTGTATTTCATCCTGCAGCAAAATTTAAATAAATACCAGTTGAACACCGGGGTCCATGTAATCGACTTAGCTCGTGTCCTGAAATTACTGGCTCTGTGCTTAAACTTAGGACCAGTTTTTATGTTAGAGTTTATTTACGTAAAGTCAGTGTTTATCTCCCTTTGACCGTAGAGCTTCGCACGTACCGTCGGCGATTGTTTAAGCTTTCTAACAATGAGTGGCAGAAAGCAAGTTTTAAGCAGAAGTGTTAATATTCCGTTCAGGTCATATGATAAGCTTTGTTGCTAATTTTTGGGGTTCATGACTGTTAATGCAAGTTAATTAACACTTATTATCTGTCATATGATTCAGCCGCAATCAAATGCAGTGTGTATATTTTTGTGGATGCCAGAAAATGTTTCATTTGTAACGTACTTAACTGTTTTGTCACCTGTTTTATCACCCCTCTCCTCACCACTGATGTTATCCAAGGGAAAAGCAAAGGGGCCAACACAGCTTGGTACCAATGACATCGCAACTTATTTCTACAGCAAAGTGAACCGGAGCAACGTGAAATAAAGTGTCTTGCTCAAGAACACAACACGCAGCCCGTTCCGGGAATAGAACTCACAACCTCACGATCATAAGTTCGACGCTCTAACCACTGAACCATGCGCCTTCACATAGTATAATAGTAAAGTAAAAGAAATGGATACCTAAATAATGATACACCCAAGAGAGAAAGAAAAGGAAAAGAGAAAGTTAATGAATGAATAGTGAGAAAGGGGGAGCAAGAGATTATCAAACAGAGGAGTGTTCGAACAGAGTTAAGATTCATTGAAACCGAAACAATTCGGAAAATTAATATCAACACAAATGTGTGTGTGTGTGTGTGTGTGTGTGTGTGTGTGTGTGTGTGTGTGTGTGTGTGTGTAAATAACTATGGGAAGGTCATGGCTTTATGCAAAGTAGGTGTCCAAAAGTCATTCTGTTTATTACAGAAGGACTAATTCTAAACACATAGCTTTGTAGATCAAAATGGATCTGAAGTACAAAGCATTGACCATAGAAATATATAGTCAATAATTTTTAATTTTGAGTTATATATATATATTCAGGAAGCTATCTGGAATGAGTGCGTCTTGTGTCAGAACGGGAATTTTTATGCGTATTAAATCTGCTTTTAAAATCAGTGGGTGATCCTATACTAAATTTAATGATGCGTGTTATAACATTGCACTTGTAGACCGCATTCTTTTTATTGCATTTCCCGCTGAAAGAGTAGCCAGTTCCTTCCAGCTCATCATGCCGCATAAGCGGTGAACACCTAGAAATAATCAACCCCATGGTATAATCTCTGAACGCAGCAGACTGGCACCAACAAAACACTTGCAAAGGCATGACAGGGTAGGTAACTCAGTACATACGCTGCTCAGTATGTTGCTCGTACAACCTCCTTCACAAGAACAATTGGTGGAAATATAAGCCATCACAAGTTGTTGCGCAGAATACCGAGTAAGTTCAGTGTTCAGACTGATCTGAAAATACAGGGAGACCGACCTGACCTCATTCTGAAAAATCTTATTGGAATGATTTGTTTTCTGATTGATGTCGCAGCTCGGCCGACATAAACACATCTCTGAAAACGTTTGAAAGCGGAGCAAATATCTGGACTGACCTGGAGATCAAAATCGGTATAATGTGTCATATCAAAACGAAATTACCTATCATCATAGGAGCACATGAAATGATATCAAGAGTGACAAACAAATACGTAGACCTAATCCTTTGCAGCCCCCAAATGAGCGAATTACAAAACATTACACATATGGCTACCGTTCATATTCTTCGTAAATTGCCCTCCAAGTAAATGCAACGTTATTCACTTTGTTTTATCTTTGTTCCACAGATGTCGCATGCCACCTCGCCGGTCAACGTCTTTAGACGCAAAACGCTGTTGGCCATGGACGTCTCTGGTGGAAGCTTCAGTACACCTCTTATAAATTAAAACAAAACCAGAACATAATGATTCTACTACTACTACTACTACTACTACTACTACTACTACTACTACTACTACTACTACTATTCCTCCTTCTACTACTTCTTCTACTACTGCTACTACTGCTACTACTACCACTACTTATAATAATGATGATGATAATAATAATAATAATAATAATAATAATAATAATAATAATAATAATAATAATAATAATAATATACTAGAAGCAAAGTGATGATAAAAAAGGCGAAGATCAACAATAATAAAAAATACAAGGACCAGGAGTATCTAAACGAGAAGACGAACACGAAATAATAATTATGGGAACAAAAGTGAAAGCAGGATGATATGGAAAAAAAAATCAGAACTCTCAGGAATAGAGAAGACAAAAAAATAAATAAATAAATAAAATAAAAAAACGAAATTTATACTGTAATTTTTCATAACAGCAACAACAATTTAACAATAACAAAAATAATAGCAACAGGAATGATAATAATGAGAAGAAAAAAAAAAAAATAATAATAATAATAATAATGGTAATTATAATACTAATAATATGAATGCAAATATGCAGGCATCTAAAAATAAATTGTCGCTCTGGTAATTTCATGTCATATTTTTGTAAAAATTATCTTGCATGCAGTTTGCCATATATCGTAGTAATATTTGACAAAGTAATATATTCTTTAAGAGAAATGGGAATAAAACGTCTCCTTGGAATATGCTTGCAGTTGCTGTTGATTTAAAATGTTCGGTTTACAACTTTAGTTGTGAACGGAAACATTCACAGTCGGAGTATATCATCTTTATCTCTTGACAAATTTCATAATTGCCCAATTATCAACATCTAACATGTTTTTTTATATGATGTTACATAGCATATCATATCATACAATATACCATGGTTTACATTATATTCTATATTATTAAAATATAATAATTTTGATACAATATTGAGGTTATGTGTGTGTGGGTTTATGTTTGTGCTAATGCTATCTATCTATCTATCTATCTATCGATCTATCTATCTATCTAACTATCTATCTATCTATCTATCTATCTATCTATCTATCTATCTATCTATCTATTATTTATATATTTATCACTCTCTGTCTCTATGTGTGCGCGTGCATATATATACTTTCTTTTTATTCTTTTACTTGTTCCAGTCATTTGACTTCGGCCATGCTGGAGCCCCGCCGTGAGTCGGGCAAATCGACCCAAGGACTTATTCATTGTAAGCCTAGTGCTTATTCTATCGGTCTCTTTTGTCAAACCGAACTTAGTAACGGGGACGTAAACACACCAGCATCGGTTGTCAAGCGATGCTGTGGGGACAAACACAGACAGACAGACAGACAGACACACACACACACACACACACACACACACACACACATATATATATATATATATATATATATATATATATATACTCACATTCATTCTGGTGTGTATATATATGTGTAGCTCGTTCACTTTCACATTCTATATATTTCTCCCTCTTTGTCTCTGATTCTCTGCTATTTCTTTCTTCTTTCTTTCTTTCTGTATGTATATGTATGCTTGTATATATATATATATATATATATATATATATATATATATATATATATATATATATATATATATATATATATATATATAAATGCTTGCATACATCTTTATAGGTTTCTATATATCTCTGTGTGTATGCGGTAATAATAAATAAATAGATAGTTACATTTTACGAACATAAAGGTGTATATACATACATGGATGTATACATACATACATACATACATACATACATACATACATACATACACATTCAGCTTTGAATTCTTTTATTTAGATGTTCATCAAAGCCAAACGTCATGTATGGTAGTGAGGAATAAATTCGGCATCGCTATCATTTTCTTATTTCCGGTTCCGGTTTAAAAGAAATTACTTTCTAATGGATGGCATAAAGAAAGAAAAGCATTCTTGATACGACATTAGATCAAGTTGATCTGATGAGTTAAAGACTTCACGTGATTATTTTAAAGTGAGATGTTTTCGTACTTTAGTAGACTATTCATATGCTAACTATGTCGGTTAATTTGAATTCTCTCTAAGTTCCACCGTAGTCGAGGAGACCAGTATTTCAAAAATGTAATATGTAAAATGTGGGGATAGCGGAAGAATTATATTAAAGAATATTCAACATTTTGTTGTAATTTGAAAAGCGATAGAATATTCGCTAAAGAGTGATGTTTTAATGGTTGGTTATTTTTTGCTAAATATCAGCTTGAAATCTTGTTGCCAGCTGTGGATTTGCGAGAAAGTTATAATGAAAACACGTGACGCTTCAACCGAGAGAAATAGAAGATTAAGTTGCTGTTTAAGTTAGCGAGATGGCAGAATCGTTAGCCTAATGAAAGCTGGGGGGGGGGGGTTATCAGCCAAAACGTTGTGTTAACATCAAAGAAGATGAGGACAAATATCCGTCAATTGTAAATAATGTAAATAAAGTACATAATTCCTCATCTCTTAAGTATAGAACTGAAAAGATCTCTATCTGCTTCAATGTTAGGAAAATGATTGCAATAGTCTCCAGTTTTGGCGGGGCTGCCAGTGCCTTGGTTTCTTTGGTACCCCTGTGTTGGTTTTGGTCAGCCACGCTTCAGTCTCCCTCCGGAGTCGAACCATCACAAGCCTTTCTTTGTAATGTTGGAAACATGTTTCCATAGGCTATGTCTTTTTCTTTGCCAACACCGTTTCCTTTTCTTGATTTCATTTGTCGGAAAATTTCATACTTTATTCCTGTGTTATGTTTGAAATCTATTCTTGGTCTTCGTTCTGTTGAAATGTCATAAAGCCATAGCACCGAGTACTCATTGAGCTGTTGTTCACACTGAGAAATTAAATATCTCCTTTTTGAGAGAACTTAATTTATAATGCCTCGGTTTGATGTGTGACAATCTGCGTGTGTCCTCCTTGTAAGAAGAATATAAATGGAAGTGTGTGTTTGTGTGAGTGTATATATATAAATGTGTGTGTGTATGTATCTATGTATATGTGTATGCATAAATGCATGTTTGCATGTATATATATTCATTTGTATATAAACATTTATGCATATATATATATATATATATATATATATATATATATATATATACTTACATCTGTTTATCTGACTGTTTCTCTGTCTATCTGTCTCTCAGTCAGTTCCTCTACTCTGTTCTCTCTCTCTCTCTCTCTCTCTCTCTCTCTCTCTCTCTCGCTCTCTTTCTCAGACAGACAGATGGATAGACAGATACATAGATAAATAAACACACACATATGTATATGTATGTACATAGACCTTTGTAAAAATGGTCTCAGCAATAGTAGATCAGTCTGTGGAATCTTCATTTGTTTTGAATCTTTAATCTTTAATCACTGATGGCTGTCGTTGATAATTAATGTTCCTAATTGAAACAAAGTACGCAGAGAAATTTATATTAAGATTGACGATGGCGAAATGTTTGTTGCGTTGGCGATGGTGGTATTGGTGGTGGTGGTGATGGTGCTGGTGGTGATGGTGGTTGCAGTGGTGCTGGTGGTGCTGGTGATGACTACGACGATGACGGTGAGGGCGAAGAACGATGGCAACGAAAACTACGATGATAATCACGCCAATGATGTCGATCATCATCTTAATCATCAATAGGAAGATGTTAGCCGCTACGATGCTGTTGAAGATGATGGCAAGAACAAAGAAATTAAACTCGACTTAGTTTCTATCCATGTAAAGATCAGGACTATAGCTTATCCAAAACACATACATCAGGCCATCATTGTATAAACATGCGCTGATTGGTGGACATTCCGTTTAAGCTGGCGAATTACAAGCCCATCCAAAGTATAATTTTAATTTTTAATTTTTAATTCTTAATTTTTAATCTTTAATGCTTAATTGTATTGCTTATTTTTTAAAGGGATATAAGATTAGATATATAATATTTTGAAAAAGAACCTGAAGATGTGTTGGAATATTTGTAAATCTGACGATTGCATATAAGTATTTATATATATATATATATATATATATATATATATATATATATGTATGGATGTATGTATACAGTTGTGTATTTGTATATATATATTGTAATCTTCCAATGCTGAAATACGTGTAGTTCCTTCATGTTTAATAAATTTAAGTATTAGCTAAATTTAAAGTAGGAGATAATTAATGAAGTATAATATATACCCTGCTGGTCATTTTGGTTATATCCTTTAAGTATTATTTTGTGTTATGCAAACTGATACCATGAGTTTACTGTCAGATATCTTCATTAGGATATTTTTTGTATTATCTGAAATAGAATACCCGCATATCGATTAATCCCCCAAACTTGAATACATACATACATATATATGTATATATATATATATATATATATATATATATATATATATATATATATATATATATATATATATATATATATATATATATATATCTGTGTGTGTGTGTGTGTGTGTGTGTGTGTGTGTTCCAACCTGTTTCTCTTTCACTCACTCTACCTATTTCTCTTTATACACAAACGAACACATGCACTCACACACACATACACACTCACAAAGACACAAACACTCACGCACTCACATAAATACATAAATAAATAAATATAAATATATATGAACATATATATATATATATATATATATATATATATATATATATATATATATATATATATATATATATATATATATATATACATATATACATATAGATAGATAGATAGATAGATAGATAGATAGATAGATAGATAGATAGATAGATAGATAGATAGATAGATAGATAGATGAATAGATAGACAGATTGAGCTTAACACCTTTATTCACATTGAAATTCATCCAATATAAAGCAGGATATTTCATTTGACAAATCTTCATAAACTAACGTGAATATATGAGATGCGTTTGTTTGACGATGATATCGGAGAATTTAATCTATTTTTAAGGGCGATAAAGATAATGTTATTGAATAATATAAACTGAAGATTGTGATATGGGATGAAAGCATTCCGTTTAATTAGACGATGGGTGCGTATGATAAGACGATCGGAAACAAAATCCTTATAAGAGGTATCAATGATATACAATGATATCAAACGAGTTTAATAGTTAATGTGGAAGAGATTACAAGATAAATCCACTGGCTATTAGAATTATAAACTGACACATACACGCAAACACAGATATAGCGACAGCTTTTCGTATGTGTTTTCATATTCAAAATATATGACTTAATACTTACTTTAAGATCTGGTAAATTATTAACTGAAATCGTTTATGGACCCAACACAGTAAATCTCTTCGACGTGTCTGAATCTTTTATAAGGTTTCTAGTCATGAAAAAGAGATAAAAATGACTTTAAAGGAGTGTGAATATGTTACTCTTTTATTCTTTTATTCTTTTACTCGTTTCAGTCATTTGATTGTGGGCCATGTTGGAGCTCCACCTTTAGTCGAACAAATTGACTGCTAAGTGACGGGGACATAAACACACCACCATCAGTTGTGACGCGATGGTTGGGTGACAAACACAGACACACAAACATACATACACACACACAGGAGTTGTACCTCAATGGTACTTACACCCTTCTTAATAATGGCTTCAAATTTTGCCACAAGGGTAACAGTTTTGGGGGAGGGGATGAGTCGATTTCATCAACCCAAGTGTTTAACTGGTACGTATTTTATCGATCCCCGAAAGAATGAAAGGCGAAGTCGACCTCGGCGGAATTTGAACTCAGAACGCAGCGATGGGCGAAATACCGCTAAGCATTTCGTCCAGCGTGCTGCAGATTCTGCCAGCTCACCGAATTCCACCCTTCTTAATAATCATTTCTACACTAAGCACAAGGCCCGAAATTTTGAGGAAGCGGACCAGTCGATTAGATCGATCCCAGTAAGCAACTGGTACTTAATTTATCGATCTCCGAAAGGATGAAAGGCAAAGTTGACCTCGGTGGAATTTGAACTCAGGACGTAAAAACAGGCGAAATACCGCTAAGCATTTCGCCCGGCATGCTAACGTTCCTGTCAGCTCGCCGCCCCTTGGCGTCTAACAATAATACAGTTATTTAACAAACAGTATTGATTAAAAGTAAACCACGTTGACTGTAGAGGAATCTCGATGCTTCATTACGCTAAGAAAGGGTTAAGGAATACAATTAATTAATGTTTAATATCAGAATTTCTGGACTGTAATGGGGAGTTTTCGAATTTGAAAATAATGGGGTTTTTTTAGGGTTTCAGACATCATAAGCGATAGAATAACGTTGGGAAAAAGTAAGGGAAGAACGAAGAAAGGCATTTTCAGCGATTAAGTATAT
>NC_142940.1:7658318-7673318 GCF_046866305.1 Octopus bimaculoides | reverse complement strand
CTGTATCTACATGTTGCTGAATGTAATTAAATGTATGTGCGTGTGTTTATATTGTATCTCTATCGTTCTTGTGTGTGAATGGGTGTATATGAGTGTTGCATCGGTTTATGCATGCGTATAACGTTGACGTGATTTATAAAGACGCCTTAAGTAGATGGTCATGTTTAAGGAGCTCGTGTGTGGGGGGGGGGGAGTTAGGGTAAGGACGTTTGGTGGGGCGGGGGTTGCTGGCCTCGGAAGCGGTGTGAACGAGAGGAAAACGAAGTGATAGACAGGGAATGTCAACGAGGTAGGTTATAAGCGGTGAGAGAGAAAGAGAAATAGTACAAAGGAAGAGAAGAAAGAAAGAGGTAAAGAGAGAAGTGGTTGAGAGATGTTCAAAATAGGCAAGATGCATACACGCATGCGCATATATACATATAGCCATACATACACACACGCACAGACATACACACACAAACATGTATATATATATATATATATATATATATATATATATATATATATATATATATATATATAATTATACGTATTTATTCTATCCTAATAAATAATAATTCGGATAGAATGAATGGGTTAATAGAAACCAAGGTAGCAAAGATCACAAAATAAATGTGGTGTAATTCCTGTTGGTGAGGCAGAAACTCCTTTATATTTTGGGTATTTGAGTATATTTAAAAATTTAAGGAATGGAGAAAACGCATGTTATAACTGCATACTTTATTCCGACATATGTTTCAAAGAATTACAATTTATGCGATCCATAGGAATCGGCGATGTTAAAAATGTAAACTTCGCCTCAGGGAAATGCATGGGAATCATCTTAAACGTAAGACATTATGACCGAGTATGAAACCAATAGATGGATAAGGTTATGACGTGATTCATTTAAAAAAACCGTTAGAGATTTGGACGCTACTAGAAAGTAGGATGGACAACACATATATAAAACTCAAAGAGGAAACGACTGATAGACGCATAAATACACGTGATATGATATATACAGGGGTATGTGTGTGCGTTTGTGCTTGTATATTTGTGTGTATATATATATATATATATATATATATATATATATATATATATATATATATATATATACATACATATGTATATATAGATATATATACATACACACACACACTTATATATATATAGATATATACATAAATATATATATATATAAATATGTATATATGTGTGCATGAGTGTATGTGTGTGTGTGATATTTTGTAGTAGCGAGTACACATCAATTAGGGTGCTGATGTGTTGTGTGTGTGTGTGTGTGTGTGTGTGTGTGTGTGTGTGTGTGTGTTGGGTCTGGTATACGGAAATTGAATATTGAGAAAAAAGTTGCTCCCACCTCCCCAAAAGTCTCGGGCCTTGTACCTAGGGTAGTAAGGATTTCCCCTCGTAGCTGCACTGACGTCTGCGATGTTTTTCTCACTTCTGCTGGTTGCGGGTCTCCCAGAATGTTCGTCAATATCGACATTTTTCGGCCATCTTGGAAACGTCTGAACCTCTCGTGCACTTGTGTGTAGCTCATACACTCCTCTCCATACGCTGTCTGCAAATTTGCGAAAGCCCCTGAGAAGGTGTTGCCATGACAACTTTCATGATAGATGCGACGATCACTCGCTACACACTTTCCTTCGAGGCACCACTGTAAACAGCGGAAGTGAGCTAGGACGTTAAAACTTAGTGCGCTTGGACAGCCGAATCCGAGATCAATCTTTGCCAAGTGGTTTCACACACACACATATATATCACAGGCTCCTTTTAGTTTCCGTCTGCCTAATCCACTGACAAGGGTTTGGTCGGCTTGAGGGTACAATGAAAAACAGGCACCCGATGTGCCTCGAAGTGGAATTGAACCCAGAGTCAAGTCATGCGAATGAGAAGCAAACAACTTACAACACAGCCACGGCTGCTTTCAAATATCATACAAACTTCAGAAACGATAAAGAAAAAATATAATTACAGAAAAACAAAAACGCAACTAACCAACAACATAAAACACTAATATAAAAAAATAGTTTGCGTGGTAATCCAAATAGCATTGGAAAGAAACGAACGAAATTATCTGACAACCTCCTAATACATAGTTTCATGCTTAATTAAGCAAATCTATTGCTTCAAAAATATTTATGAAGCGTGTTTCCTATAAACATTCTTTGATCACCGTTTTATTTTCTTTGTATTCACTTATTTCTTTTGTGTGAAAATATAATTGATGTTTAATATAGTAGAGTGAGAAACTTGAAGGTCCTTGTGTACATGCGTCCTTAAAAGTTCAACTCGTGGAAATATTTGGCGATCTTCGTGTTAGTTCTACCACGGAACTATCTGATAAAGAATTTACATTAACGATAAGCCTAACAGAAAGGATACACAGATATACATGTGTGTGTATAAAGATATATATATATATATATATATATATATATATACATGCATACACACATGTATAATGCATATATAAGTAATTTTTTATTATTTTACTTGTGTCTGTTATTTGAATGCGGCCATGCTGTAGCATCGCCTTGAATATTTTTTAGTTGAATAAATCGACTCCAGTACTTATTCTTTAAGCCTGGTACTTATTGTGCGCGGTCTAGGAATCGAAACCAAAATCTTACGACCGCGAGTTTGCTGCCGTAACCACTCCAGGGAATTACAGGAACGTCAATGCACCAGCATCGCTTGACAAGCCATATATATATATATATATATATATATATATATATATATATATATATATATATATATATATATATATATATATATATATATATATATATATATATATATATATATATATATATATATATATATATATATATATATATATATATATATATATATATATATATATATATATATATATATATATATATATATATATATATATATATATATATATATAGTAAAGTTTCTATGCCAAGAGAATATGGCAGTCCTATAAAGGACAATGTTATTGTTGTTTTAGCCCCTGGAAAAAATCTTTTCCACCGCGCTGTCCACACACAGTTTCTGTCTATATAACATTTGCAAAGGGGGTCGTCACTCCCGTCTCGAGCCTAACGTGATACTCACAGACTAGGTGTCTGAGTGATTACTCGTCCTCAGTGTGAGACAACCACAGGATAGTGACAAAAGCTCTCTCCACTCGCAAATACTATGTATTCTTTGAGCGACACACAATCGCTGATCACGTATAGAGAAAAACAACTTGTTTTAAATCTCTGACCGAGACATATACAGTAACAGCTCCGAATATTAAAGTTTATATGCCAACTAAATATTGCAGTCCCTTGCAAATGCTATACGGACACAAACTGTGTGACGATAGCCAACTAGGAAAGATGTTTTCCTGGGATTAAAACAATAGTAACGTCGTCCTTTATACATTCACGTTACTATTGTTTTAATCCCAGGAAAACATCTTTCCCAGTTGGCTATCGTCACACAGTTTGTGTCCGTATAGCACACACACACACGCACACACACACACACACACACACATATATATATATATATATATATATATATATATATATATATATATATATATATATATATATATATATATATATATATATATATATATATGTATGTATGTATATGCTTGTGTGTCCAACATCACTTGACAACCGACGCAGGTGTGTTTACGTCCCCGTAATATTAGCGGTTCGAAATAAAGGAGTTGGGAACAAGTTTGGGGCAACTGTGAAAAGGTTGGGGACGGCTGGATTAAAGCAAGAAAAATTTGTTTGATTCTGTTTGTGCTTATGTCAATGTTTACGTACGTCCATGTGTGTGAGTGTGTGAGTGTGTATGTGCGTGTGTGTGTGTGTGTGTGTGTATGTGTGTGTGTGTGTGTGTCTGACATTCTACGTACGAATGTGTATGCATGTGCTTCATTATGTATGACCGCGTATGTCTATTTATGTGCGAAACTATCTCTACATGCGTGACTACGTATGCATGTATGCGTGAGCGACATGCACGCATGAATGCGCGCGTGTGTATATACATATATATGTGTGTGTATGTGTGGTTACATCTGTATGGCATCTCCTCATCTTGTGTGCGTTCGTAAGTATGTTTCTGTGTGGCATGTATGTGTGTGAGTGTGTGTGTGTGTGTGTGAGTGTGTGTGTGTGTGTGTGTGTGTGTGTGTGTGTGTGTGTGTGTGTGTGTGTGTGTGTGTGCACCATGCCTGTATGACTATGTAGGTGTTGGAATTTGTGCTTGCTTCTGTCCGTATATGTAAGTCTATGTATGTGCATATATGTATGTACGTCAGAATGTGCTTGTTTACGTCTATAAGCGTCCATATCTACATAAATATGAACTTGAATATTATTTTGTATGCATCTAAATATTTGTAATATGTAATGCAAACATACATATTTGTATGCATGTATATGTATGCGTATATATGCATGTATATATATATATATATATATATATATATATATATATATATATATATATGTATATATATATATATATATATATATATATATATATATATATATATATATATATACATAAATATATACACATAGACATATACATATACATATATATATGTATATATCTATATGTAATACAAATGTACATATTTGTATGTATATATGTATATATATATATTCACATGTACATATACATACACACACACATATATATATACATTTATGCATGTATATATGTGTGTCCATCTGTGCAATACTATGCTTGTGTGTGTACACTTATTTCCAAGTGTGTATTCATTTGTTTGTGGACATCCTTACATGTATGCAAGCGGACATATGCTTATCCGTGCGTGTCATAATGTGTATGTGTGTGTATGTGTATGTGTGTGTGTGTGTCCTATCTCGTAATCTATATATGTCTCCTTGTGATATCCAGTGCGTACTTGTGTGTGTATATGAGTGTGTGTGTGTGTGTGAGTACACTGTGTGTAAGTAATGTGTTGTTGGTGGTCCTTTTCAACTGAACAATCTAATCGATTATTATTATTCTCATCATTATTATTATTATTATTATTATTATTATTATTATTATTATTATTATTATTACTATCCCTATCTTTTCTCCTGTTCCTCGCATCCGCTTGTTTCGACCTCTCCCTCCTTTTCTCTCCTGCTCTTCCATGCTTTCGTGATTGTAAATAGTGTTGTTATTGCTGCTGCTGTTGTTGTTGTTGTTGTTGTTGTTGTGTATTTTCATGTCGTCGCCATGTTGTTGATGACCGCTGCGACGACGACGACGACGACGATGACGACGACAAGAATGGCAATGAAGCTGGTGGCAATGATGATAATATTGATGATGACGATGATGATGATGATGATGATGCCGATGACAATGACGAAAAGGAAGTCCGTGGTGAGAATGACGACGATAACAGTAACAATGGTGATGACCATGATGATGATCATGCTCTTGATCATTATCATAATCAATCATTTATTGCTCTCTCTCTCCATCTCCCTCTCTCTCTCTCTCTCTCTCTCTCTCTCTCTCTCTCTCTCTCTCTCTTCATCTATCTTTGTGTTTCTCGTTCTTTTACACACTTGTGTCCCCTGTCCTTCTTCTTCTTCTTCTTCTTCTTCTTCTCCTCCTCCTCCTTCTTCTTCTCCTTTTTCTTCTTCTTCTTCTTCTTCCTCTTCTCCCCTCCTCCTTCTTCTACTTCCTCCTCCGCCTCCTTCTCCTCCTCCTCCTCTTTCTTCTTCTCCTTCTTCCTCCGCCTCTTTCTCCTCCTCCTCCTCCTCTTTCTTCTTCTTGTCCTTCTTCCTCCGCCTCCTTCTCCTCCTCCTCCCCTTTCTTCTCCTTTTCATCTCCTCCAGCACGGTCCCCGCCGTCCGTCACCACCTCCACCATCGCCGCTCGTTACCGTTGTCTTCGCTATTACTGTTATTATACAGCCGCAAGAAATACAATACAACGCAACACAGTACAATGCAATAATCTCATACAATAGGAACAGATCGATATTAACCAATCTTAGGATTTTATCGATTTGATATAGTTGCGGTGGACGTGGTAGTGGTTACGTAGGAGTTTTGGTAGCGGTACGGAGTGGTGAAAAGCGGTTTGGTGTGGTGTGAACCACACGGTCCGTTGGTGAAAACAATTAACGGTTAGTTTTGTAATGGCAGTCCAGGTAAGAAGAACGGACAACTGTGTGTATAGATTAATTCCTCCGCCGCCTTAGTCACCGCCGCCAACACAATCGCCATCATTTGTCTAACGTCGTCAGGGCTATCGTCACAGTTGTTCGTTGTTTAATGTCGGCCATATTGTTTCGGAAGAATTCGTTTGCGTTGACAATGAAATGGCAAAGTCTAATTAAAATATCGTTAAAGATCTGAATTGCGTTCATGTTTGCCAAGCGTGATTCAACGACAATTGTTGTTGTTGTTGTTGTTGTTAACGGTGGTGGTGGTAATATTGTTGTTGATGTTAATGTTGATGTCGTTGGTGTTGGTCGTTTAAACTAATTCAGGATTATACACTACTGTTATATTTCGTTAACTATTGTTATCTTATATTGTTATTATAACGTGTTGTTGTCGTTATTTAGCCCTTGGCCAGTCCCTTTACTATTAGATCTCTGATCACAAGCATTGCTGTTATAACCACCCCCTCTTCTTTATATCTGGAGAATGTACTAACAATAAATAAATAAAAAAAACACACATCTAAACCGCCATGCAGATGGATCGAAACTAGAACATTGTGATTGTCATGAGAACTTCTTAACTAGCATCGTAGAGTGCATGAAGCGAAATTATTCAAGCTAAAGTGATGAAGTCGAGTGAATCTACTTCACTACTTCATTCGTACTTCATTTTGTGGTTGTGTGGTAAGCAGACTGCTTACCAGCCACATGGTTCTGGTTTCAGTCCAACTGCGTGGCACCTGGTAAGTGTTTTCTACAATAGCATCTGCCCAACCGAAGCCTTGTAAGTGGATTTGGTAGACGGAAACTGAAAGAAGCCTGTCGTACATATATATGTTCTTTTATTCTGTCATTTTTTTACTTGTTTCAGTCACGAAATTTTCAGTGTTTGGTCGCATTGCATTCACGAAATCTCGTTAAACAACCCATTGCATGGGTCATCCAGAGCAAGTTTAACTTACATTGCCTGATTAAATATTGGCTTTAAATTTCATCACAAGGCTAGCGTTTTGGTGGGTGGGAGCTTGTAGATTACATCGACCCCTGAGCTCGACTAGTACTCATTTTATCGACACCGAAAGGATCAAAGGCAAAGTCGACTTCGTCGGAATTTGAGCTGAGAACGTAAATACGGACCAATTACTAAGATTTTTGCGAGCTCGCCACTTTAGAGCCTAACTTCATAATATGTAATTAGGCACTTATGATGAAATATCGCAAAACATTTTGTCTGACATTCTACCATTTTCTTCCCCAATATTCCAGCTCGAATTTACAGCAATGAAACTAATATAGGCATAGGAACTTACATTTGATTGGAGAATATTAGTGGATAACATCGACTTCACTATTTCACTGGAACTTTATTTAACCAACCATGGATGGATAAAAGACAGATTTGACGTCGGCGTAGTTTGAACTCAGTATCTAAAGTATCAAAATCTTTATCCCTTCGCACAATGTTTGGCCCTACGTTCTCACAATTCTACCAAGCCACTAACGCGAACTTAGGGTAATACTGCATTGAATAATTACATGACTTTCTTTAGTAGAAATGATGGAAGTGCTGAAGAGATGGGAAATATTAAAGTTGCATGTTACTGAATGTTTTTATAAGCATCATGATGAGAGTAGGTTTAATCGGAAGGACGTTTACTGAGAGTAGTTTCAATCAGCAACCTTAGAACTTCCAAAACACAACCCATCGTATCTTGAGACACGCTAAGCGGCAGCCATTACAGGTTAGAAAAAGATTTATACTTATTCGTTATCTCTGAAAGGGAATAATACTAGAAGATTACATATTAATAGATGTGCGTGTGTATGTGTGTGTGTGTGTGTGTGCGTGCATTAATCGTACTGACATCGCTATCTATCTTTTTGGGTTCAAAAACATTATATTGCTTTTTGATTAATGGAATTGGCTAAGCTTATCAGGAATTTATTTCCTCTGTAAACAGTTTAGATCGCTTCGTGATGTTCATCTTACGTGAAATCTATAACAGACATTATCCTAAAGATCTTAATAGCAATTTCAAAAAACTCCAACGATTTCACTTCCTTATAGTTTGTTCGTTTAGGGCGCTGGATTTAGCAGTATCGAAAGAAGGCTGGATTGCAAGGATTACTACATAGAATGGTGGATAGGGAAATCATTACATCTAAACTGTAGTATGTCTTCTATCTCCTTATATTCTGGGTTCAAACTTTGTCGAGTCCAACATTATTCTTTTATTACCTTTTTTGTTACATAGTTCTGAAGTCAACAAAAATGTGTAGGGCGGCGAGCTGGCAGAACCGTTAGCACACGCCGGGCAAATGCTTAGTAGCATTTCTTCCGTCTGCATGCTCTGAGTTCAAATTCTGCCGAGGTCGACTTTACCTTTCATCCTTTCGGGTTCAATAAAAGAAGTACCAGTTGGGTAGAAGAGTCGATGTAATCGACTTAGTCCCTTCCCCGATGTCGACAGAATATAGCACCAGGGCAATGCAGTCGCTCGAGGAAAATCATTAGAGGCTCCAAGAGACTGCACTGCCTTGTGCAGTTTATTCTCGCTAGTTCCGTTTCCAGCCCATATCCTATCGAGCTTAACTGTTATCCTTTTATCCTTCCAGTAAGCATCAGGGATACGGCAAGTGTTGTTATTAGAATTAATATAATTCTTTCTACTGGAAGCACAAGGCCTCAATTTTGGGTGAAGGGATTAAGTCGATTACATCGACCCTAGTGCGTAACTGGTACTTATTTAATCGACTCCGAAAGGATGAAAGGCAAGATCGACTTCAGCGGAATTTGAACTCAGAACGTAGAAGTAGACGAAATGCCGCGAAGCATTTCGCCCGCTGTGCTAACGATTCTGCCAGCGGAACTTGTGCTTTCGGTATCCTGCAATCACATTGTTCACACCGTACTCGAATTATCTCACTTAGAATATGCTCGCATGACTATATTCCTGGGATAGATCTTTCCATGGCTCCTTTGCATCGAAGCCAATCGATGTTCTCTCCTCTTCGAAGTAGCCTACGTTTCACTTGCGTATAATACCGCTCTTAAAATGCGTTGATAAATAGTTGATAAATAGTTGATAAATTGGGTACTTGAATACAGATTATAACAAGGTATTTTCTATAGTTCTTCCACGGGAACCTAGGCAAACATACTTTCTAGATCTAATACAAACATGCTGTACACTACATCAGTTTCTTCTAAGAAACCCAGGAACTCTTCATACGTCTGCTTAGAGCATCCCTCAGATGTCTAATGTTTGATCATGTTATCTAACTGATTAGAGATTCTGTGAATTGGTTGGTGCTATTTGTGCATATCACTCAATAATTAGTTTATTTAGCTTAACTTTTAATTGACCGGTATTATCATACTGAATCCTGATATAATTGTTTTTCTCATTGAGTAACTTGTTAATATTTGTTATACGTTTGTCTTTATCCACAATTGCGAATATATTAAATCCGCTTTAAACCTCTCCACCCAATCGGCGCAATAAGACGTTGATCTTTTGCAATCATGCAGATTGTGTTTGAATTTCGTGTTAAATATGCGATTATTGACATGACGTGGTGAGAAACATGTCTGAGAAACTATCTATCTGTTTACCTACTTACCTACCTACCTACCTACCTACCTACCTACCTACCTACCTACCTACCTACCTACCTACCTATCTACCTTCTTACCTACTTGTATAGCTCGATAGCTACATATACATATATACATCAGTTGAATTATCGATACGAATGAAACACAGAAGTAACTTAGAATATACTTTTGACAACTACGGTGATTTTACGATTGGTTTTTGCAAAGTATGGAACAAAACGTAGACAATTAGTAATCTGAACAAATATTTTATTCATTAGTTATTGGTGAAATTCCAAAGAGTTACGCCGCATTCTACAAATAAAAGACCGGCTTCCATATTTAATACACGTGATCAGTTTGAAATTATAAAAATTCAGACAAGCTGGGTGGGTATGCGTCCGCAAAATATTAAAATGATTACTCGCCATTTGAAAGAAGTTAATTCTTTGTGGTTAATTGAAGACAAATTTCTAAAATTATGCATAGAATTGGATTAAATTTTGAAGAAATTCTACAGCATATATAGCTGTTCTTTGTCTAAGACGTGACCTTCGTTAGCATCGGATTCGTTTTATAAGCACCGCATTAAATGTAAAATTTTGCTAAGTATATAAACGCTCTTCTTTTTTATTTTTGAAAACATGAATATAGGATATACATGAGTAATCTCCAAATAAAAATAATAATTCGATATTATACAAGCAAATAATTAATATATATATATATACATCAGCATGGCCGCAGCTCTAAGCTGAAACTATTAAAAAAAAAAAAAAAAAAAAAAAGAATATATATATATATATATATATGAATATGAATACATTACGAATGATGTTTACAAAGTTTGGGGTTTAAGAGATTAAAATGACTTTGAAAAAATTAGACAAGTAAAATCAATCTTTCATATTTTGAACAATCGGAAGAGATCTTTCTCTTCATATGTATTGCCCGAGAGAAGGGCGAGATTAAATCAGACCTTGGAATTAAATGGCAGTTTAAACTAATATATGTCAATCGAGCCTGTGTAGTATGCAGCTTTTCTGATACGCATATATGTGTGTATGTACGTCTACCATCTCTCTTTCTATCTATCTATCTATCTATCTATACATATATATATATATATATATATATATATATATATATATATATATATATATATATATATATATATATATATATATATATATATATATATATATATATATATATAGATATAGATATATATATATATATATATATACATATATATGTGGGTTTGTGTGTGTGTATGTATATATATATAAGTATCTATATGTATATATATATTCTTTTATACTTTTATTTTTTCAGTCATTTCACTGCGGCCATGCTGGAGCACTGCCTTTAGTCAAGCAAATCGACCCTAGGACTTATACTTTGGAAGTCAAGTACTTATTATATCGGTTTGTTTTGACCAACCACTAAGTTACGGGGGACGTAAACTCACCAACATTGGTTATCAAATGAAGATAGGGGGACAAACACAGACAAACAAATATATATATATATATATACGACGGGCTTTTTCAGTTTCCGTCTACCAAATACACTGACAAGGCGTCGGTCGGCCCGAGGATATGGTAGTGAAAACTTACCCAAGGAGCCACTCAGTGGGACTGAACCCGAAACCAAGTGGTTGTTAAACGAGCTACTTAGAACATAGCCACGTCTACGCCTATGTGCTTAGGAAGCGAGTTTCTTACCACACAGCCACGCCTACGCCTATATGTATATTTCTATAAATATTCAGCAGAAGTAACAGAGTGTCTCAAGGTCCGATCGTTTCGTACATTGGCACTTATCAAACAGGTTAGTGCTAACTCACGAAACTTGTATGTATATATGTATATATATATACATATATATATATATGTATATATATATATATATATATATATATATATATATATATATATATATATATATATATATATATATATATATATATATATATATATATATATATATATATATATACATAGATAGATCGATAGATAGATAGATAGATAGATAGATAGATAGATAGATAGATATATACATAGATATATATATATATATATATATATATATATATATATATATATATATATATATATATATATATATATATATATATATATACATAGATAGATAGATAGATAGATAGATAGATAGATAGATAGATAGATAGATAGATAGATAGATAGATGCACACACAGACCCAGACAGCCAGACTGGCTGAGTGACTGATACCCGCCAACGCTTGGAATTAGCAAGGTAATTACAAAGATACCGATAATTAGAAGGAGTATAGAAGTTTTGACGATGTTATAAAGGTGAATGATGAAAGAAAATGTGAATGGAGAGAGAAAAAATATAGAATGAAAAAATATTGGCCTACATAATTCTTAATTAACAAATTAGGGTTTTTAAATAATTAATGTATGCAGGTAATTGTTTATTAATGTAGTATTTACTCTCAGTTTAAATCGATAACTTCTGGGGAATCTCCCTTAGATGTTTGGATATGCAACGTAATTTTCTATTTCAATACTTAGCACATATATAATATATATAGATATATATATATATATATATATATATACATAAACACACAAATATAAAATCATACAGAAATCCATCCATCCATCCATACATACATATATACATATATACATACATACATACATACATACATATATATATATATGTGTATATATATATATATATATATATATATATATATATATATATATATATATATACATATATATATTTATATATATATATTTATATGTATGTATATATATATATATATATATATATATATATATACACGCTTATATATATATGTACATATGTGTATATATATATATGTTTATATGTGTATATATATATTGATATAAATATATATGTATCTTTGTATATTTATATGTATGTATATATATATATGTATATAATTGCATATATATATGTACATATTTACATTTATGTATATATATATATATATATATATATATATATATATATATATTTATATATATATATATATATATATATATATATATATATATATATATATATATATATATATATATATATATATATACGAGGGTGAGTGAAAAAGTAATGCCATTTTGTTTAGGACAGGTATAATTACCAACACAGGAACATGTATCATACATCAAAATGAAGCTGGTTGTCAATCGATGTGTTGGGACCAACACAGACACAAACACACGCTTACATACATACATACATATATATATATATATGACGGGCTTCTTTCAGTTTCCATCTACCAAATCCACTCACAAGGCTTTGGTCGGCCTGAGGCTACAGTAGAAGAGACTTGTCCAAGGTGCTATGCAGTGGGACTGAACCCGGAAGCATGTGGTTGGTAAGCAAGTTACTTACCAGACAGCCACACACACATATATATGTGTGGGTGTGTGGGTGTGTGTGTGTGTACGTATACTTAAATGCAAGTGCATGCGTGTATTCATGTATGTGTATGTGTAATGGTGTGCGTGGAATATGTGGAACGTGTGCGTGTATGTGCTTGCGGGGTATATGTGTCTATGTGTGTACATGGGTGTGCTCGTGCATGTGTGTCTTCCCGTGAGTATGTGTAGGTGTGAGTATGTGTAGGTGTGAGTATGTGTAGGTGTGAGTATGTGTAGGTGTGAGTATGTGTAGGTGTGAGTATGTGTAGGTGTGAGTATGTGTAGGTGTGAGTATGTGTAGGTGTGAGTGTGTTTGTTCTCTAGGAAGCTATTATATTTTGCGTAGTCAACTGGCACTTATTGTTTTGTTATATTCCACGAAATTTTCGATAACAATATATTGCATTTCTCTACCATTTACAATAGTCCACTTGAAATAACAAGATAGAATAATACTGTATTAATGACTGCATTAATTCACTAATTCAATTAATAACATAATTACGTATAATGAACGCGGATAAAATAATTAGAAATAGCGCATACCGGCGCACGCATGACTATTGTTAAGTAGCACGGTCTGCAAGTACTTGTCTTCGGATCCAATTTCACTGCGCTTTACTTGGAGCAAGTGTCTTCTAAAATTCCTGCCAAGCCGACCAGTGCATTGTGGGTAAATTCGTTGGATGGAAAATATGTGGAAGCCCATTATATATGTCTGTACTCCGCATCACAGCTTGACAACCGGTTTCGGTCTCTTTACGTCAGCATGACTTTGTTGTTGGCAGAATCGTTAGCACGCCGGGCAAAATGCTTATAGCGGTATTTCGTCTGCCGTTACGTTCTGAGTTCAAATTCCGCCGAGGTCGACTTTGCCTTTCATGCTTTCGGGGTCGATTAAATAAATACCAGTTACGCACTGGGGTTGAGGTAATCAACTTAATCCCTTTGCCTGTCCTTGTTTGTCCACTCTATGATTATCCCCCTGTAGACAATGAAGAAATACATATTGTTGTGTGGAAGTAGAACACCTCTATTGATTGGCTCCAAATGGCCTGTGCCACAATATAAATGGACACGCGCAGAGAGTGTAAGGGAGTTATTTGAACCTGTGTAAAGCCAGAAGCTGCGAATTGTTGAGGGTTATTACCAGTATCTTGAGTAGAACGATTTGCGAGGACATTATCATTATTATCCCGTTATATTGTACGTCGAACGTGCGATATAACAAATATGAGCATCATTACTGGGCAGATCCAATGTCAGTATACGTCTGTGATATCAACCACAGTGAGAAGCAGCTTGAGACACCATCCACATCCACGAACGGATTTCGAACTTGGAAACCTCTTAATCCACAAGTCTTTACAACGGTTCATATAAGATACAAATAAGCTGATAATTTATAAACACAAACGTTCGTTTGTGTATATTTATATGCACGTGGTTGGCTCATATAACGTTTTCTGTTCCTCGGAGCTGGTCACTCCCTTTTCATTTGCCAGTAAGTATTCACTTCGTACTATTCTTTCTTCGTAGCACCCGACTACCTCCAGGTTTGTAGCACCCGACTACCTCCAGGTTTCGCAAGATCCATACATCCCCGCCTGCATCACACCCAAGACATTTTGCATAATAGCAACGAAACATAGATATACAACAGTGTATTTGTGTGTGCGTATGTGTGTGTGTGTGTGTGTGTGTGTGTGTGTGTGTGTGTGTGTGTGTGTGTCTGTGTGTGTGTGTGTCTGTGTGCGTGT
>NC_142940.1:7648318-7653318 GCF_046866305.1 Octopus bimaculoides | reverse complement strand
ACATACATATACATATATATGTATATACACACACATACACACACATACACACACACATGATGTATATGTGTATATATATATGTGTGTGTGTGTGTGTATATTTGTAAATATATGTGTCTGTGTGTATTTGCGTGTCAGTATGTATTCATGTATTTATATATATATATATATATATATATATATATATATAGAGAGAGAGAGAGAGAGTCTTTCTATTTCACACAGTTGTGAATATATATAAAAATAAATATTTATCCAGGCGCTTGTGATTTCTTTTTTTGCTTGTGTTCTAATCGATTGTTCCATTGATTTATGAGTAAACCCTCTAATTAACTAGTTATATCACTTCATAGACCAATATATCTATCATCATAAAAGAAAACGATAGTGAAAAGAAAATGGCTGCTTAACGAAATATTTTATAGTTTACACACACACGTTGACTATTAGTGATCTAACTATTTAAATAACTGATATTAGTAACAAAGTAACTTGAGCAATTACTTACTAATAAATTAACCAGATACGTTGAAGTCGAAACGGAATAATTAGTTATTATGTTAAAACATAATATTAATTAGCTGACTTCTATGGCGAAATTGCCTGTCATTACACAGAACCGTGAAAGCGAAGACTAACAATAGTAGAAGCGTTTGAAATAATTTCCGGTTTTATGGTCTGAGGTTGCGTGGCCTTGTGGTTATGGATGTTGTATTCATGGCTGCAAGGTCGTGATTTCGATTGACAAATTGGACGTCTGCGTTTTGTTCACTGAGGTGTAAAAGAGTAACCCTGCGTCGGGTTGGCATCCCGATCAAAGGAAAGGTTGTGAGTTCAGTTACTTGTAAGGCATGGAAGCTGGGTAACCGATCCTAGGAGTCGTAGCACTTGAGACTGTACAGTCGGGGCCAAACATAGGTCTGAAAATTAGAATTTTTATATTAAATACCCAAAGTTATATTTAATTTGCAAAATATTGTTACTCGGCCATCAGTTTGGAACATAGGTCTGAAAATTAGAACTTTTATATTAAATGCCCAAAGTTTTATTTAATTTGCAATATATCATTACTACCTACAATAAACGGCTGAAATCCTTATATTTTCTAATTAAGTATTATAAGGAATTGTACAAATTTTGTTTTTGTATTTTGTGTATTGTATGTAAGTATAATGAATTTGATGCACATGAATTTTAACAACGAAATCTTATAGGGTTCCTGTTTAATTTTTATAACACGAGGGAGTGTAATTTGTGTGTGGGGGCGTTTTCTTATTTCTTGCAAATAAAACAACCAAGTATAGGTCCCATCACTGGAGGCTGGTTAGCTGGCACTCCGTCGATAACGGCGACCAGTGTTCCAGTTAATCCGATCAACGAAACAACCTGCTTGTGAAATTAACGTGCAGTTGGCTGAGCACTCCACAGACACACGTACCCTTAAAGTAGTTCTCTGGACATTCAGCGTGACACAGAATGTGAGAAGGCTGGCCCTTTGAAATTCGGGTGTTACTCATTTCTACGAGATGGGTGGAACGAAGCAACATGAAATAAGGTGTCTTACTCAAGGACACAGCAAGCTGTCAGGAATCGAACTCATGATCTTAAAACTGTGAGCCGTATACCCTAACCACTAAGCCACTTACCTTCACGAAGGCTGGTTAAAAAGCTATATTTTATTCATGTACCAATTCATCGATATCAATTATCAGGGAACTCCTGAATTTGTCAAACATCAATAAACAGTGATTTCTGATTCAATAATCCATTAATCAATCACTGATTGATCTCTGGATTCTATTGAGAGTAAATAGGTTCAGTAACCTTGAAGATTTCTCCCAGATCCCATTAAGGATCTATAGGGGCTTCTACGGGAATAGAAACCGCCAGGGTACTTGCCTTTAAAAATGCCCTTTTCATGTGTTTATTTCAGGAACTAAAAGGTTTTCATCTGAAAGATTTGCACATGGATAGCAAATCACGGAATATCGAATCTTCATACGGTTTCGTTGGCGATTAATCGAGCCATTGTCCAAAATACTTAGCTCCTGTAACAGAGTCAAAGGAAAACTGTAAATCTATGATGTATCGATACAGTGGAATAATGCGTTAATGAGAGATCTCCTAAGTAGCCAATCTATGGACTAGAAGTGGCAGCTAAATTTCTCTCAATTCACACAACACCTTCCTTATAAAGACAGAAAGCACTGAAAAAAGTAGTCCTACATTAAGAAAAAAATAAAATTGAGATAGTTCCTGGCTTGAATGCTTTCGCCCCTAATTATTTTTTTTATCAGATTTGCCTTGGGATTACACAGCAAAAACAAACACACAACACTATAATTCTCTGTTAAATGTACGTTATGTATTTCTGTAGATATTTTTATCTAAGTGATACGCGTACAAATATATGTTTTCTATGTGTATGTGATATACGTTCGTATACATATTTTACATGTAAGTTGTAGATACAGAGTGCGGCTAAAAAGCATTCGATTTCCTGTTCTTGATAAACATTTATAAAGTAACAGACGCACAATGCCTACCTATTTAAACAAAAAACAATATAACGGCACGCAATTAGTCATGCGCAGACAGGATTGCAGTTTGCCTATATAATTCGACCCCGAAAGGATGAAAGGCAAAGTCGACCTAGGCGGAATTTGAACTCAGAAAGTAAAGACAGACGAAATACCGCTAAGCATTTCGCCCGGCATGTTAACGTTTCTTATTTCTTTATTGCCCACAAGGGGCTAAACATAGAGGGGACAAACAAGGAAAGGCAAATGGATTAAGTCGATTACACCGATACCAGTGTGCAACTGGTACTTAATTTATCGACCCCGAAAGGATAAAAGGCAAAGTCGACCTCGGTGGAATTTGAACTCAGGATGTAACGGCGGACGAAATACCGGCCAGCGTGCTGACATTTCGGCCAGCCCGCCGCCTAACAGGTACGGATATATGCCGGAGAAATTACACAGCCTTGCGCAGAAATGAAACACTAATACTGAACCATACACACACACACACACACACACACACACACACACACACACACACATCCTCTCTCTCTCTCTCCCTCTCTCTCTCCCCCTCTCTCTCTCTCTCTCTCTCTCTCTCTCTCTCTCTCTGTCCTTGGTTCTCACTGTTCCCGCTCACACTTTCATTTTGTCTCTTCTACATAACAACTCATACACACAAACACACACACACAAGGATATATCCACCATACACGCATACAAAGATGTACCTACACACAAACATAAACATATACAGCCATATACAAACCCACATACAGATATGTCCAAACTTATATACTCTTAGAAACTTGTGCGCATGTGTATACACACACTAGTAGACAATCGTCATACACATTTACAAATTGTTGATCATGCGCACAATTAATACATCACACATACAAACATATTCTTTTATTCTTTTATTCTTTTTCATATTGCAGTCATTTTGACAGCGGCCATCCTGGAGCACCGTTTTAGTCGAACAAATTGACCTGAGGACTTATTTTTTGTAAGCCTTGTACTTATTCTATCGGTCTCTTTAGTCAAACCGCTAATTTACGGGGGATATAAACACACCAGCATGACTTGTCAAGTGATGGTGAGGAGACAAACACAGACACACAAACACACACACACATCTTTCAGTTTCTGTCTAACAAATCCACCCACAAGACTTTGGTTGGCCCGAGGCTATAATAAAAGACAGTTGCCCAAGGTGCCACGCCGAGGGACTCAACCTGCAACCATGTGATTGGGAAGCAAGCTTCTTACCACGCAGCCACATACAAACATATACGCACACATATATTCACATACAAATGGAATATTTACGCATACACATATTCAAATACATAGCCACATATACAAACACACATAAACGTACACATATATGCATACAACTACACACATACAAATTTATACACACCATACGCATATACACACATATACTCGCATATGCACATTGTACGCATATAATATCACACATATATACATACACCAATATTGGCACATGCACACATACAAACACATGCGCACATACACACATATAAACGTCTATAAACATACACAAATGCATACACACATTGAAACATATGCACGCATAGAAGCAAGACCACAGATAATCGTAAGGACGTACAAACATACTAAAACAGAAACATACACACATATACACACACATAGAAACATAAACATATAAAACACACACATACACACATACAGCTACATATCAACAGTTACATACGCAAATATATATAAACTCATAAACATTTGCACATACGCATACATACAAATATATGCACACATACACATACATATAGACGCATATATATGTATATATATATATATAAGCCCACCTACTCAAAACCATATATACACATATTAAACACGCACATACTCACATATACACATAAGATGCATATACATAGAGACATACATGCATACATACATACATACATACATATATACATATATAAATACATATATACATACATAGATACATATATACATACATACACGATGCAAATATATTCAAACGTATAAACATTTGCACCACATACAGACGCACACACACGCGCGCAAACACACACACGTGTGAATACAAAGAAGTACATGTACACATACATACACATATAAACACATACATACACGCCTATACAAGCCCGTACACACACACACACACACACACACACACACACACATATAGTCACACGAGGTTTTCACAGATGTCAAATATGATAGATTGCTTCACATTTATATCATCTCCCGTTGTTGTTGTTGTTGTTGTTGTTGTAGGTGGTGCTGGTGGTGCAGGTGGCGGCGATGCTACTGCTGCTGGTGCTTCTGGTGGTGCTGCCGTTGGCGGCGGTGCTGCTGTTGCTGTTGTTATTGTTGTTGTTGTTTCTCTTTATGATCTTATTGTTACTGCTACTCGTACGACTGATGTTCCCGTTTATTATTGGTATTGTTGTTGTTGTTGTT
>NC_142940.1:7638318-7643318 GCF_046866305.1 Octopus bimaculoides | reverse complement strand
AAGAAAGCCATGAATGAAATAGGCACGGCGGCTGAAACTAGCTCAAGGTGGCAATGGTTGATAAGAGACTGCAACTGTAACACTTCCGTGGGTGAAGATTTGCTCAGCTCTCACTACCCCACGCAGGCGTGGCGTATAGTCTAAGGGTCGAAACCCGTGTGACCCTGAGACCCTTGCTGAGACCCTTGCTGAGACCCTAAGCAAATGTTTTACCAGACAGCCACAAACACACACACACAGATAAATAGGCAGATAGATAATGGGCTTATTTAAGTTTCCCGCTACCAATTACCCTTTCGAGGCTTTGGTTGACACGGTATTATGGTAAAAGACACTTGCCCTCAATGCTGCGCGCTGAGATTGAACCCAAGATCACATGGTTGAAGAGCAAGCTCCTTAACTGCACAATCAAGTGTTTTTCCTATCGATAAACTATCTACTCTTACAATGCAAACACGAAATGGGACTAATTTCTGCTTCCCGTTCTCGATACCCCTCTCCCCAAAATATGTTAGCAGAATATGCGAAAAAAAATTTAAAAAGTAGGAAAGTAACAAGGCAATTAGTTTCAGGCGAGAATCAAAAGAAACGACGCGAGACGACGGCGACATTTTCTTCTCACCTTCAAGCGCTTCCTTTAACGAGACAATTTTAAACAGCAAATGCGGAAGAGAAAAACCTGTAACCTTACAAACTATGATTCTGTCATCTTGAGTCAAGTGGCTACTATATCACTGCTAGTTTTGTCAAATAAAACGTTGAGAAGATAACAACGAAAAATAAACCCAAATACACACATACTACACACGTATAGATGAGAGCAGACAAACATGCATATATATATATATATATATATATATATATATATATATATATATATATATATATATATATATATATATTCAGGCACACGTATATGCTTATTCAAACATGTACTATATTTGCCACACATACAGAAAAAGGCACAAACGTCCTCTGGCAAATGCAGAGATTGGAATACGCAAACATATTCGCAAGCACAAATGATTAAATCGAGAGAAATTTTACGAGGAACGTTTGGTAGTTATAGCTTGAATTATGAGCGGGAGGTGTAATTTTCACTATTTCTTTATTTGTTGTTACTGCAGTTATTTGTCTTGTTGTTGCCGTCGTCATTATGTTTGGTTTGTTGCTGTTGATATTTTTCTTGTTATTGTTGGTTTGTTATTGGCGCTTCTGCAGTGGTTGTCGTGGATTGCTTCAGCTGTTGTGCTTGTTTATAAATTTATAATTGTTGTGGATGTCATTGTTGTTATTGGTGTTGTTGTTGTTGTTGTTGTTATAGCTGTTGTTTTTGCTGTTGTTGTTGACATTTTTTACTCGATGTTTTTGTTGTTAAGATTGGTGATTCCCCCTCCCCTTAAATCGCCCCTATTGTTGTTCTCATTGTTGTTGCGCTTGTTTATAAAATGACTTCAATGTTGCATTCATGCTATTTGTTGCTGTTGTTGTTGTTGTTGTTGTTGAAGTCCTTTTTCCTTGCTGTTTTTGCTGTTCTTCCTAAAGATGCTGTATCTGTCGACGGTGATGGTCATATTGTTGTAGTTGTTGCTATTGTCGTGATTTAATGCTATTTTGCCGTTGCAGCTGCTGTTACAAATGATGTGGTTGCTTCAGTAGTTGCGGTTGTTTATAAATTTGCAGCAGCAGCAGCAGCAGCAGCAGCAGTAGTAGTAGTAGTAGTAGTAGTAGTAGTAGTAGTAGTAGTAGTAGCAGTAGTAGTAGTATGTTCTTGGAAAGAGTGACGCTGATGTTGTTATTGTAGACGCTATTGTTGATCTCCCCTCTTCCTTCTTTTTCACCTTCTTCATCTTCTTCTTCTTCTTCTTCTTCTTCTTCTTCTTCTTCTTCTTCTTCTTCTCCCCCTCCCCTTCTACCTCCTCTTTTTCTTCTTTTTCTTCCCATATTCTTCCTCCTCTTGCTTGTTCTCCTCCTCCTCCTCTTTCTCATATTTTTCTCTTTCTTCTTCCTGGCCCTTTCATCGTTCTCCTCATTCTTCTTTTTCTTTTTTCCTCTTCTTCCTCTCCTCTTCTTTCCCCACCTAATCTTCCATCTCCTTCTTTTTCTCTTCCTTTTCCTCCTCCTCCTCCACGTCCCTCTCTTCCTCCACCTCTTCCTTCTTTTTCTCCATCTACTTCTTCCATTTTCGTCGAGGCTAACACTGAGCCGACATATATATATATATATATATATATATATATATATATACATACACACAAAGACGTTACAAGCATGACTACCGCGTCAATTTTTAACTTGTATTGTTATTAGATATAAGATTTATTTTTAAGGCATAATATGTCCCAATCAACATTATGCAATTCATCTTTAAAAAAATACACGTTGAGAATCTGCTTTCAGGGAGATTTGACTGCTACTTCATGCATCACGGATGATCCCATTCAGGCGCCCTCATTGGCTCATTGTTATTAATGGCGCTTGTTACCATTACGTTATGGCAGTGAATGTTGTCGTTATTGTTCTTGTTTTCGTTGTCGTTTCTTCATCATCATCGTCGTCGTCGTCGTCGTCGTCATGGTGTCGTCGTCACTGTCCCCGTCATCGTTGTTGCCGCCATCGGTGTTATTGTTTTTGTTTTGTTTTTTTGCATATATTGCTGTTCTCCTTCTGGTCGTTGAGCGTATAGTATGTATGGCCGCGCTTATATCCTTGTATGTTTTCATGTCTCTTTTTGTTACGGTCTACTTTATACATTATATATATTTTTTAGTTTTTATTGTTGATATTCTTTATATTGCTATTTCTGTATGTGTGTGTGTGTGTGTGTGTGTGTGTGTGTGTGTGTGTGTGTGTGTGTTTGCTTTTGTTATTCTTGTATCGCTATTGTTTTTTGCTGTTCACAATATTCTTGTTATGTTCGTCGTTTGATTGTCGTCATGTAGTGGTATATCCGCTTTTTTTATTTTGAAATTTTGATGTTGTTTTCTTTCATATTGCTATTGTTTTTACGACATTGTTGTAATATTGTTGTTGTTATTTTTCTTATTGTCGATTCTGTTGTTATTATTATACTGGTTTGTTTTGTTGTTGCGACTATTGTTGTCGATATTATTGTTGTTGTTGTTGTTGTTATTATTATCATTATTATTATTATTATTATTATTATTATTATTATTATTATTATTATTATTATTATTATTATTTCTTTTGTCATCTGTGCTCGTTATTGTTTTACCTTGTTTGTATTTGTTATTGTCAGCATCATCATCATCATCATCATCATCAATGTTATAATAATTGTTGTTGTCATTATTATTGTTGTTTTTTTGTGTCATCTCTGTATTTTTTATTTTATCGTTATTTGTTTCTTTTTTTCTTTATTATCCTCGTAGTTGTATTATTAATGTTATTTATTTTTTTCTTTGTGTTTTTTCTATTTTAATCTTTTTATTGACGTTGTTCTTGTTGTTAGAGTTGCTCTTATTGTTTTTAGTCGATCTTCTTACCATTTGATATTGTTGTTTATATTATTATTATTGTTGTTGTTGTATTTCTTAGTTTCGTGTGTGTAAATTTATGTTACTGGCAATTTGCCGCCTCAAAATGTGAACGCTAATACGCCAGCTCCATAAAAATGTCCGGGCAGACAGAATTATCGTTGTTGACAACTACTTAAATAAACCAAACTTTTTTCTCCCCTTTTCCAACATAGAAATGAGCAGAGTTCACGAAAGGGATTTATGTTATTAGAAGCTATGCGCCACGACCTCCACCGCCCACACATAAAACAGCTAAAGCCGCATCCCTAGCTGTGACTACATCTCCAGTAGCATCGTAACAGCGCCATTATCGACAGCAACCATTTAAGACATCACGCCAAAATCAGCTCAATTCCTACCAGCTCCGCCATCACTGTTTAAATCTAATATAAATAATGTTAATACAATTGCTATACAATAATAATATGACTAATAGCACTAAAATTACCACTAACACCATCAGTGTGAAGTCACGTAGCTTATTGATTAGCATATTCAGCTCATGATCGAAAGGTCGTGAGTTCGATTCTCTGCGGCGGTGTGTTACATCCTTGGGCAAGATACTTCATTCCACGTTACTCCAGTTCACTCAGCGGGTAGAAATGAATTGCACCTGTATTTCAAAGAAGCCAACCTTGACTCACATTCTGTGTCACGCTGAATCTCCCAGAGAACGACGTGAAGGTTGCGCGTTTCTGAGGAGTACTCAGCCACCTGCAGGTTAATTTGACTGACAAGCAGGTTCATTCGTTGATCATTTCAACGGGAAGACTCGTTGTCGTAACTGACGGAGTGGTAAGAATCTTGCTACCCGACCACGTGGTTCCGGTTTCAGTTCCATCGTGTGGCACCTTGGGCAAGGGCCTTCTACTGTAACCTCGGGCCTACCAAAGCCTTGTAAGTGGATTCGATAGACAGAAATTGAGTCCATTGTACATAAATATATGTGCACATGCGTATGTGTGTTTGTGTGTGTGCATGTATGTATGTATGTATGTATGTATGTATGTATGTATGTATGTACGTGTGTGTGTGTCTGTCTGTGTGTTTTCCCTGCACCATCGCTTGACAACCGAACATAGCGGTTCGGCAAAATTGACCGATAGAATAAATGCCTGTCTTGGATAAAACTGGGGCCGATTCACTCGACTAAAAATTCTTGAAAGTGGTGCCCCAGTAAAAGATAAAACAAAGGTTTGCTCGACTGAGTTAGACTTGTTGAGTAAATAACAACAACAACAACAACTTCATCAATATCCCACACCACAACCACCACCACCACCACCACTACCACCACCACTACCATCACCACCACCACCACCACCACCACCACCACCACCACTACCACCACCACTACCATCACCACCACCTGCAACAACAGCAAATCCAACAACGACCATCACCTGCCACAAATAGCACCACCGCCACCACCACCTCTTCCTCCTCCTTTTCCTCCGCTTC
>NC_142940.1:7625818-7633318 GCF_046866305.1 Octopus bimaculoides | reverse complement strand
GAAAGCAAATCGTCTGTCTTTTATGTTTACGATGCTTTTAATCTCCTTAAGAAAAGCCTGAGGATCTATTTATTAGCCACTTCTCAACCACATCGTGTCGAGATGCAAGAAATAAACATATTTATTCCGTAGTGAAACAGACGAGGACAAAATGTTATGGGATAAGTGAATCAGATGTTGTAAATTTTGTGTCTTTTCTATTCCCATTAGCAGCCATATGTGAAATGAATTGTCTTATACAAACCTTCATCTTCCCCCCAAAAGCTTTAATCATTATCTTAGGGATATAACAATAATTAACAGATAAGCGGCTAGCCTATATAAACGAACCTGCTGCAGTAATATTTGAGAATAATTCTGTCTATCGTCTTTTGTTCTGTCTTTGCAATTCTATAACGGTGAGCTGGGAGATATTTAACATGTTGGGCAAAATGCTTAGCGACATTTCGTATTTCGTCCGTCTTTACATAATTGTTATTATTGTTTATATATTTATTCATTATTGTTTATATATATATATATATATATATATATATATATATATATATATATGGGGGGGCACCAAAATCTTTTAAGTGCTTAGGGCCTATATCTGACTAAACCGGTCCTGCATTCCACGTAAAACTTTAAGCATGGTGCAGCCATTAAAAACAATTTTAGTAACAACCCAGAACACTCACAGAGCACAAACTTTCGCCAAGGCAACACCAACGTCCTCTCAACGATTAGCCAGAGAGGATTTTTAAAATGAGACTATCTGAAATGAACTCGAATGTTCTCACAAGCGAGAATACTAAGAATGGACCTGACCGCTCTCAAAAATTAAGTAAAAGATCAGGAAAAAAAATTCAGAATCCTTGTCCGCTACCGAATCGATCGAGAGGCCAAATATCCTTGAAAGTTTCATTCGAATCCATCTAGTGGTTCTTGAAATATCTTGTACAAGGACAAACAAACAAACAGACACGACTGAAAACAATACCTCTGCCTTGGCTAAGTATAAGAACCGGCACGCTTTCTTTCGTTGTAACTTTGTATGCGATGTTTCTAGCAATTCGATAGATCAGAATAACTACAGAATTCAATTTAATGATTAAGCCCTTGATGTCGCTGCTCCAGCGTGGCCGAAGTCAAATGACTGAACTCAAGAAGACAATAAATTCGTCTTTTTTTTTTTTCATCTCACGGTCTATCTGTCTTTCTATCTTCTCACTTTTCATTCTTAATCTCATTCGAATTCTAATTTATTTTCTTCCTTCTCATTTATTATTTCGTTCCGCAATTAACCACGATAAGCAATTAAAATATTATTGATTGCTATTATTATTTTGCTTCTCGTATTCTTCGCTTTTAATTTTTTAAAGTTTTTGTTATTCCCTTCCTTTTCTTCTTCTTCTTCTTCTTCTTCTTCTTCTTCTTCTTCTTCTTCTTCTTCTTCTCTTTTTTCTTATTTATTTCCTTCTTGTTTTCCTTCTTTTATTTTTATTCTTTTCCTTCAAAATTCTCCTTTCCATCGTGCCCCTTTGGCAAATAATAATAATAATGATAATAATAATAATAATAATAATAATAATAATAATAATAATAATAATAATAATAATAATAATAATAATAATAATAATAATAACAACAACACAACAACAAACATTACCGTCATCATCATCATCATCATCGTTATCCTCACCTGCATCCACTTCCTCGTATTCCTCTTCCTCTCCTCCTCCTCCGCCTCATCACCACGACCATCATCATCATGATTATTATTATTATTATTATTATTATTATCATTATTATTATTATTATTATTATTATTATTATTATTATTATTATTATTATTATTATTATTATTATTATTATTAACGTTATTCATTCCCTTCTCTACTTCTCAAACCACCCCACCACATTCTCCTTGTCCCACATATCATTCTGCTGTCCCACAGTGCGTAACTTTCCTTGCTTTCCAATTCCCTACATACTACTACTACCTACTACTACTACTACTACTACTACTACTACTACTACTACTACCTACTACTACTACTACTACTACTACTACTACTACTACTACTACTACTACTACTAATACTATTACTACTTTCTTTTCGTCTCATTCTCCATTATTCTTCTTAATATTTTTTAAACTTTAATTTCTACAATAGTTATCGTTTTTAGCTGTTGTTTGTGTCGTTGTTTTTCTCGTGTCTTAATTTGTTACCAGAAGTTTAAGTGTGTATGTGTAGATTTTAGTGGATGTGTATGTTTATGTACAGGTATATGTATTCTGTGTGTTTTCAATCAAAATAAATATATCTCAAAAGAGATATTACAGTATTTCTGTAATGGTGATAACATTAAATCTATCTTATGTCCCGTGTTCGTGCCAGACTCAGAATAGTGGCAAAGAATAGTCTCAACATTATACTATCACTTGATTTATACAGGCACGCACGCGCACACATACACACACACACACACACACGTACAAACATACTCACATACAAACAATATGTACATACAGATATATATATATAGATAGATAGATAGATAGATACATGCATACATACATGTGCATCTATATATGTATATATATATATATATATATATATATATATATATATATATATATATATATATATATATATATATATATATATGTATATATATATATATATATATATATATTTATATATACATATATACATACATATATATATATATATATATATTTATATATATATATATATATATATATATATATATATATATATATATTTACGATGTATATATATATTTCTATCCATCTATCTATCTATCTATCTATCTATCTATCTATTTATCTATATATATATATATATATATATATATATATATATATATATATATATACATGCATACATATATGATATATACAAAGTTATATTCATTATTGTTATTATTATTATTATTATTATTATTATTATTATTATTATTATTATTATTATTATTATTATTATTATTATTATTATTATTATTATTGTTGTTGTTGATCTCGTTGTTGCTGTCGATGTTACCATTATCATTTTTATCGTGACAATCCTCAGTGTTATTATTATTATGATTATTATTATTATCATTATTATTATTGTTGTTGTTGTTGTTGTTGTTGTTGTTATTGTTATTTCGTTATAAATATTTGTTGGTGTCGTTGTTGTTTCGTTCTTGATGCCAGTTCCGACGACGTTGTGCATTATTATAATAAAGTGTGTCGTTTTATAGTTTGTTCGAATATTCCTTTATTTATCTATTTCTTTATTATTTCATTCATATATTTATTCCTTTATTTATTGATGTATTCTCATATTTATTTATTTATTTCTTAATTTGTTTCTCCCTACACACAATGCAATAACCGTCTTAGCAATATTATTTTCGTCTAATAACAAAAGATTGTTCATTAAAAGTAATTGCTCTGTCAGAAATTATAAATGATAGTCAAGTTGAAAAATTGCTTTAAAATATCTCGTCTCTAGACCCGAAAAATCTTCAGCCAACCCCCTTGCCGCTGCCATCATCATCAATGCACCAATCACGAATCATCCCGTTTCGAAATCGGCCTTCACCTATTACTACACCATCCGCGAGACCACATTTTCCCGGCCTATTGTATTTTCACGAAACATGTCTCACAACGCTACCATACGCTCTAGCGCTTTTGCTATCACCGTTATCACAGCTGCAACTACCACCACCACCACCACCACCACCACCACCACCACCACCACTCCACCACCACCACCACCACCACCACCACCACCACCACCACCACCACCACCACCCACCACCACCAACACCACTACCGTCACGAATAGCAATAACATCGCCACTAAAAAAGGACCACTGCCACTACAACCATTACTACTACCACTGCCAACACGACAATACCAACTCCACTACCGTAACTACCACCGTCACTACCACCACGACCACTAAGAGATACATTATCCTCCTCAGCTCTGTCTCTATCGACACAACTGTATGTATGTATGTATGTATGTATGTATGTATGTACGTACGTATGTATATATATATATATATATATATAAAGAGAGAGAGAGAGAAAGAGAGAGAGAGAGAGAGAGAGAGAGAGAGAGAGAGAGAGAGAGAGAGATAGATAGATAGATAGATAGATAGATAGATAGATAAATAGAAAACGGAATAAGAGACATTGCTTCGGCACATTTTTATACTCGTAATATTTTGGTGATGTGAAATCATTATCATTTATCCATTGCGTAAAATGCGCCCCTTCAGGAGATGGTTTAAATAATTCCTTCGTAAGGTCTGCTGTCGGGTCACTCACCGTGTGAGGGCGTACCCGACGCAGTGTGTTATTTTCAGCAATTTAACGACAAAACAAATCCATAGATATAGTGAAAGACAAAATACAATTATAATCGAAATACAAAATACAGAAATACAAAACTAAAAAAAAAAAAAGATTTTACTCAAAGGCTGAGGTTTACAATAAATTACAATTCTATCTTCATGGTCGGATTATAAGGAAGAAAGTTCAAAACAGAATGAAGAATGCAATTTATAGTTTAGAGATAATAAAGTGATAAAGTGATGAAGACTGACTATTTCTTTACTTATCAGCTGGTTATTTGAAGGATCTAAATTGCGCACTGTCTTTCGCAACAAAACGACTGGCTCCATTTACAAGCAAATCAGCCTCTATTTAAAGTTAATTAATTGCCGTCTAGCTTTGATATCCTGTTTTGAAAAATAAGTTAGTGGGTATATTCATTCCCCTCCGGCATTGCATATAGTTTTGTACACATGCACACACATATATCTATTTATATACGCATACATATACACTTCTTGCGTATTTTCTATTTTTACTGTTTATACCAATGTTGAAAGTTTAACCGAAATACAAAAGTCTAACCGATATACAAAACAGTGTGTTTATTTTTGTATATACATACAGGAGTGGCTGTGTGGTAAGTAGCTCGCTTACCAACCACATGGTTCCGGGTTCAGTCCCACTGCGTGGCACCTTGGGCAAGTGTCTTCTACTATTGCACTTGTGTAGTGCAATAATAATCTAAGTGGTTCATAGACCATTTAGGGTCTATTTCTAGTAGACTGGTGTTGTAAACATTCAACACTCTTATTATAATCTATACACACAAACACATACACACACATGTATATATATATATATATATATATATATATATATATAAATAATATTATCATTAATAAATCATAGGGCAGAAAAAAAAAATATATATATATATATATATATATATATATATATATATATATATATATATATATATATATATATATACAAATACATTGATGTTCATAAAAGTGTACGTTGATTTTACGCACACGTATACGAGTAACGTTATAATATTTTGAAGAATATGTTTATCTAGTTATGCTTGTATATATGTTGAAGTTAGATTCTGAAGATACATAGGCATTCATTAAATACAAAGATCTACCTAAGACATACATTTCTGTATTTTTGTGTGTTTATTTCCGAATAAACGTATAGAGATATATATTCATTAAATCAACCTTAGGAAGTGTGAATGTGTATGTACGTGTGTATGTACCGGGTGTATGTACCGGGTGTCGAGTAAAGATATGTATACCTGTATCTCAGGTGTGTATATGCGAAGAACGATTTGATTATGTGTATGCATCTGAGCATTCTCTCGCTTACACTGCGACGTACACTCACATACTCACGCACAGACATACAAATACATACGCATATATGATATATGTGTTTGTGTCTTCTTATATAAATATATATATGCATACATACACGCACACACACACATATATATATATGTGTGTGTGTGTGTGTGGAAGCGAGATAGATAGATGGGTAAATAAATATGTAGATAGATAGATAGATAGATAGATAGATAGATAGATAGATAGATAGATAGATTGATAGATAGATAGACAGACAGACAGACTCAGAAACGAGCAGAAAAAAACAAAGAGAAACGCAGTGACAAACTAATATTTAAGTGTGTATGTACATGTTTGATTGCTTGTATGCAATCTATGCGTAGGTGTATATGTGTATGCATGAATGTATATACGTATGTATGACAGAAAGTTTATACGTTGTGTAGATTTAACATGCTTATACATTTATATGAAAACATGTGAATATGTAGGTGTAACTATGAATGTATGCTTGTATGAGTATATATGCATGTCTATATGTACGTATATATGTGTGTGTATGTATGAATGTGCGCCCGAATGAATGCTAGAGCTAAACCAATGCACATAAATATAGGTGGCGTGCAGCAAGCACATTATGGACGACATTTTCAGCTGTCAGGAATTATCACGTGATCAACAAGCCGTCTATCTTTTCGCCAGTCGAGAATGAACCCTTTATCCGCAGTGAGCAACGCCAAAAAGCTACATTACTCCTCCTTCTTAGGAACCACCACCACCACCACCATCACCACCAGCATCACCGCCACCACCAACAACAACACAATCACTATCTCCATTACCACCAGCACCACCGACACCACTTCCACCGCCACCACCATCATCATCGTATCACTTTAGTAGAACGTGAGGTCGTTATGCGTCCATCTATCATTATCCTCCGAAAACACCAATGTGTGCCACTCCGTTAATGTGGCTGTTAATTTTATGGAGTCGTCACCACGAAAGAGCTCTGATGTGGTGTAGCGACGTGCTAGATGAAGCAGCTAAATACAGCTCAAATGACGTCCAACCAACAGCCGGCGAAAACGGATAAGATGTATTAAATGCCACTAGTCGTAAATAATTCAAAATCATGACGCTAACGGCTCGAATGCCATTGGTGATAGGTCTACCAGACGAGGGGCTTGAATCAACGCCCTCAACAACAACGGATTTATTTAAAATTTAAAATGTCGTTTATCCCGAGTAAATCAGGTAATTTTTAAACGGCTGATTTCCTAGATATAAGAGCTAAATTTCCCTTCAATACCCTAGTATCTTTAACAAATGTACACAGATAAATTACGCTTAGGTATACCTGTAAGAGGGAATCTCTGTCCTTGGAACGTTGGCTTCTTGGAGAACACCTCGTCTGTTTCTCTGTAACGACATTCTCTGTTACGAGAATATCGAAGTTGTCAACTGCTTCAGTTATCTCAGCAAAGTGATAAGCAGCAATAGCTGTAATTCTAAAATGTTAAAAGGATTTAGACGAACTGGTGCAGCTGTGGACTAATTGTTCAAGGGTGTTTGGCGGTGGAGATATCTGTGAGGAAGGACAAAAGTTCGGCTCTTTAGATTTCTGGCCATCCCTGTTCTGCTTTATAGTTGTGATAGTTGGTCACTGTCCAGGACTCTTAGGTGTCATTTGAACTCTTTTGGTGCCAGGATGCTTCGCAGGATAATGTATTACCGTTGGAAAGATACTCCGGGCAAATAATAGGCTGAAAAGAGTGGGTGAGAGAATGGTTCTTTGGC
>NC_142940.1:7613318-7618318 GCF_046866305.1 Octopus bimaculoides | reverse complement strand
AGCTAATATGGAAATATTCTTATATTGGAATGAATTAAGGCTTTGACGCATAAACCAACATGGAAATATTGGAATGGTTCCAATGCTTCTAAACAACACTATGCTACGCTACACTACAAGTGACCGCTGGATAATTTCGACTATTAAATTATTCTACAACAGTACAACACAGCTTTAGAAGCGGGTAAATTTGGCACTGCTAAGCAGTCAGTCGATCTGCTAGGAATAGCAGCTATATCGTCCGGTAATCACCCTATGTTTTGTCTTAAATTAGGAATGGTTATAATGAACAATATAATTATAGATATTAGAGTGACACGCACGCTGAATCGTCATCGCGCACGAAAAATTGCTGAGAACATTTCTTCTGTTTCTTTGCGTCCTGAATGAAATTGCCACCGAGATCAACTTCGCTTTTTATCCTTTAGGTGTCGACAAAATAAGAACCATTTGAGCACTAGGGTCGGTTTAATCAACTTCCTCTTCCGTTCAAAGTGCTGGCCTTACGTCAAAATTACAAAAACATAATTATTGATGTTAATTGATTTCAAAGTTTAGCGGAAGACCAGCAGTTCCCGGGGATCTCTCAAATTTTATTGGTTTCAGTGATTGGACTACAGTAATGCTGGGTTTTTATTGGAACAGCTCGATAGTTGTAGCTATTTTAAGATCTGCTTCTTACTTCCTGTGTACGTAAACAAACCAACGCCGGCTGTCAAGCAGTGGTGAGAGGTAAAAACTAGAAAAAACACATGCACACCTATACATGCCTACATCACTATTTTGTTTGACTTCATTATTACTACATACACACACACACACACACACACACACACAAACACACATACACACACACATACACATGAGTATTCCAATCAATGATACCAATAAAATATGAGAGATAAGACACCCAGGACATAATATTCTAAAAAATAATTGATTTTTTACATATTCGATTATACCAATCACAATCCTTTACAGGTGCATATTTTCATTGAGCCCTGGCGAATAAAAGCAGAAAACTGACTACGGTCAGATATGAACTCAGATTCTAAAAAGCTAAATGTTTGAAAATCAGACAAACCTCATATCAAAAATAAATCCGGTATTGTACGCTATATATTTACATCAGGTATCGGAATATATAATGAGTTAATGTCTGAATGTTATTTAGACGGTAATTAAAATTTATAATTACTTACCTAATTAATTTGTCAACAGGTGTTCAGCTTTTTTTCTTCCTTCATTAGTTTCAGATCTTATTATCGAAATTGTTTGTTTGTAGAATTAATTGCATATTGTACATATTAAGTATATGTCTATGTATATACAAATGCATATATATATATATATATATATATATATATATATATATATATATATACGCATGTATGTATGTATGTATGTATGCATGAGCGTATGTCTGTTTGGTCGTACAACGAAATGAAATATGTTTTACATAAATTATATTACTTTTCGAAGACATTTACAATACACCTGTAGAAATATATACGCAGACACAAAGAGCAAATACACACCCACACGTACAGACATAGCGTGATCTATAAATACATACAGATATATATATATATATATATATATATATATATATATATATATATATATGTGCATATATGTATAGCCCAGTGGTTAGGTTTTCGATTCCCGGACCAGGCGTTGTAAGTGTTTCTTGAGTGAAAACACCTAAAGCTAAACGAGGCTCCGGCAGGGGATAGTGGCGAACCCTGCTGGTTTTTTTCACCACAACTTACTCTCACTCTTTCTTACTGTGTCTGTTATACATCTATATCAAAGGGCCAGGCTTGTCACACTCTGTGTGACTCTGAATTTCCCCGAGAACTACGTTAAAGGTACATGTGTCTTTGGAGCGCTCAGCCACTTGCACGTTAATTTCACGAGAAGGCTGTTCCGTTGATCGGATCAACTGTGACCCTCGTCGTCGTAACCGACGGAGTGTCACGTAGATATATATATATATATGCGCATACATACATACATACATACACACACACACACACACACACACACACATATATATATATATATATATATATATATATATATATATATATATATATATATAAATGTATGTATAAATAAATATATATTGTTTTAGTCTATATTCGTATATATGTATACATGCATAGACATATATATATATATATATATATATATACATATATATATATATATATATATATATATATATATATACATACATATATATATATATATATATATATATATATATATATATATATATATATATATATATATATATATTATATATATGCATATATAGATATGCGTGTGCGTGTATATGTATGTATATATGTGTATATATGCTTATGTATATATATGTGTATGCTTGTATATATATGTATCAATATGTATATATATATTATATATATGTATATATATATATATGTATATATATATATATATATATATATATATATATATATATATATATATATATATATATATATGCTTATATATATATATACCTACCTACCCACCCTCTACATATGTATGTATGCATGCACCTGTCTGTCTTTTTGCCTGTCTGTCTGACATTTCTGTCATTCTACCGATCTATCTCTCTGTGTATGTACACACATATGAATATGGAGAGAGGAAGATAGGGGGAAAGAGAGAGAGAGAGAGAGAGAGAGAGAGAGAGAGAGAGAGAGAGATAGATAGATAGATAGATAGATAGATAGATAGATAGATAGATAGATAGACAACCATACGTATAACGTTATATAAGTTGTACTAATATATTTTGCTCAGTATATTCATTAACAAGTTTGATGTTTGCGTGTGTGTGTGTGTATCCATCCCAATCCACTCGTTTGACAGCCATCAGCTGGAAATATCTATCTAATCAGTAAACTAATTAAGAAATTAATTAATTTAGACCACTTTGATTATGAATTCCGAATAAGATTTTATCCAATTCCACAAATATATTCATCTTGTGTCCGTGCTGCCATTTTAACCAATCAGTTACTAAACTATCCACTCTAATTCCAATCTGGACAGAGTTCAAATCCATCAGATATATCATGTGTGTGTTCGTGTATGTGTGTGTATGTGTATGTGTGTATGTGTGCGTGTGTGTGTGTGTGCATGTATATATGTATGAATAGTTATGCAGATATATACATGTATGTATATATAAGCATATATACATACATGTACATACATATACATATAAAAATGCATTATATATATATTATACATATGCAAAATTATATACGTATATACACATATATATATGCACTGATATATGTAGTATGTATATGTATGTACATCTATGGATGTATAAACATATACACGAACACATACGCGTAGATAATATACATATATGTGTATATATTTGTATTTATGAATACAACAATGAATAACTACATATATGTATACACACACGCACATACACACATATATATTGTATAGAGGCGCAGGAGTGGTAAGTAGCTTGCTGACCAACCACGTGGTTCCGGGTTCAGTCCCACTGCGTGGCACCTTGGGCAACTCTCTTCTACTATAGCCTCGGGTCGACCAAAGCCTTGTGAGTGGATTTGGTAGACAGAAACTGAGAGAAGACCGTCGTATATATATATATATATATATATATATATATATATATATATATATATATATATATATATATATATATATATATATATATATATATGTATGAATGTATATATATGCTGGTTCGTTTACGTCCCCGTCAGTTAGTGGTTCGGCAAGAGAGCCCGATAGACTAAGTACTAGGCTTACAAAGAACAAGTCCTGGGGTCGATTTGTTCGACTAAAAGCGGTGCTCCTGCATGGGTCAGAGTCAAATGACTGGAACAAGTTGCAGAATACAAAAGAATATTCTTGAAAGGATAAAACGCAAGAAAGAGAGAAAGAAAGAAAGAAAGAGAGAGAGAGAGAGAGAGAGAGAGAGAGAGAGGGAGAAAGAACAAGATAAAGGTAATCTGAAGAAAGAAATGAAAGATGGCGTCCAAAAATCGGATACACAATAGTTGAGATGGGAAGATTCACCAAACTATGTAAATGTATTTTGGAGAAAGTTATAAAAACAATAAATCTAATATGAAGGACTCAATATCGTACACTGCGGTGTAATTCTAATGCATATGCGTTGACATATCATTATTATTATTATTATTATTATTATTATTATTATTATTATTATACATATATATATATATATATATATATATATATATATATATATATATATATATATATATGTATATATATATATATATATATATAAATAAATTTGATAAATAAATTCAAAAAGGGATAAAACTCTTTTACAAGAATTTTATCAAGAAGCCAGTGTGTAAAAAAAATTCATAAAGGAAATTTCTATTCCCAAGAATATAATTATTCGTTTATATTTATATATATATATATATATATATATATATATATATATATATATAGAGAGAGAGAGAGAGAGAGAGAGAGAGAGACACAGAGATAGGGAGAGAGATTGAGAGAGAGAGAGAGAGAGACAGAGAGAGAGATAGAGACAGAGAGAGAGAGAGAGACAGAGAGAGAGAGAGAGGTACACAAACACACATACACACACATATACATATATATAGATACATATATACATACGTATACATACTACATATATCAGCGCATATATATATGTATATATGTGTATATATGTATATACTTTTGCATATGTATAATATTTATAATGTATTTTTATATGTATATATATGTATATGTGCTTATATATACGCATATGTATACATACACACACATATATATATATGTATATACATATATACATATATATATATATATATATATATATATATATATATATATATATATATATATATATATATATATATATACAAACACATATATATGTATATATAGGCAGAAACGTATAAAATACTTCACATGAAGACGTGTGCATTGAAATTGCATCAAAC
>NC_142940.1:7595818-7608318 GCF_046866305.1 Octopus bimaculoides | reverse complement strand
AACGTAAATAATGGTTCTTTGTTAAAGGAATCACGATTTCTTCAAGCTTACAATAGGATGATAATTGACATGTTGTCGATGTCTAATCTTTTCTCAATGTCAATAGATACATAAACTTATTTATTTTCAACCCTGAAGAGGCTTCATAATCAACGCTATTAATTCGATTCAACAAGCAAAGTGGATGTTTATTTACATCTTGTTGAGCGAATTCCAACAGCATTGTCTTTACGTCGTTCGATGTTCGGGTTTCATTGATACTTAAGACAAACACAACACCGTGACAGCTACGAAGCCGCAATTACACCCACTAGACATACTCTTTACTCTTTTACTTGTTTCAGTCATTTGACAGCGGCCATGCTGGGGCACCGCCTTTAGTCGACCAAATCGACCCCAGGACTTATTCTTTGTAAGCCTACTACTTATTCTATCGGTTTCTTTTTGCCGAACAGCTGAGTTACGGGGACGTAAAAACACCAGCATCGGTTGTCGAGCAAAGTTGGGGGGACAAACACAGACAAACATATACACAAACATATATATATATATATATATATATATATATATATATATACATACATATACGTCTGTCTTTGAGTTTTGAGTTCAAATTCAGTAACGGTTGACTTTGCCTTTCATCACATTGGGATTGATAAAATGAGTATCAGTCAAGCACTAGTGTCGATGTAATCGACTCCCCCACTCCCCCAAAGCAAAATTTCACACCAATATTATTATTATTAATACCATTATAAGTAGTAGTAGTAGTAGTAGTAGTAGTAGTAGTAGTGAAGGTGGTGGTGGTGGTGGTTGTTGTAGTGGTAGTAATAGTAGTGGTAGTAGTAGTGGTGGCAGTAGCAGTAGTAGTAGGCGAAGAGTTTTAGAGATGTCTAGTTTCCATACTTCTTTAATTCTTCTCCCTCTCCTACGTCCTGTTCTTCCTTTCCTCCTCCTTTTATTATTATTATTATTATTATTATTATTATTATTATTATTATTACTATCGTTGTTGTTGTTGTTGTTGTTGTTGTTGTTATTGCGTTTCGAAAGCTTTATGATATTGTTTTGTACGTTATGTTTATATTCTTGTGTTATATCATGTTTACTTATTACCGTTGCCATTTCAAAATGTAATTTATTTTTATTTTATCTTACTTATTATTATTGTTGTTGTTGTTGTTGTTGTTATCATTATTATTATTTATGAATTTATTTTTGATGTTGATTTTGGTTTTTTTTCTTCATGTGTTTTATTATTGTTTTCTGGCTAGTTGGCAAAATTATTCCAGGCAATTCATTTTCTTCTTCCATGTAGCACTGACACACAAAAACGGTGATAAATGAAACCCCAAGATGATGGGATTACTCTGGGATCCTTTTTTTTGCAGTATGGAGAGAGAGAGAGAGAGAGAGAGAGAGAGAGAGAGAGAGAGAGAGAGAGAGAGAGAGATGGTGAGAGAATAGAAAATAAAATTATAGTAAAAAAAAAACCCATAAATAAAACTTAAAACAACATGAAAAAAAACAACGTAATGCCTACAACAAAATCACAGGAATAAACAATAACACTGTGAACGAATTGCAATCCCTCTCCTTTCGTACAAAGAGAAAAAAAAAACAAACAGGAGCATGAGGGTTTAACAAAAAGTAAAAACAAATTTTAAAAAATAATGATGTTAAGTAATAATAATAATAATAATAATAATAATAATAATAATAATAATAATAATAATAATAATAATAATAATAATTGTTGTTATTACTATTGTTATTATTATTATCATTATTATCATTATCATTATTATCATTATTATTATTATTATTATCATTATTATTATTATTATTATTATTATTATTATTTTATGGATGATACTTTATATTCAAACTTATTCGTCCGATCGCCATTTCTCATTAAACGCCCTTCGTTCTACTTCCTGAATCACTCCCTATTATATTCTTTCTCGCCTTATCACTCACTGTTTCTATCTGTCTCCCTCTGTCTTTCTCTTACTCTATGTATGTGTGTGTGTGTGTGTGTGTGTGTGTGTGTGTGTGTGTATGTGTATACATATCTATATACATATGTATGTATGTATGTATGTATTTATGCATGCATACATATGCGTGTATATATATATATATAATTTGCTGCCAAGAACAAATACACAAATATGTAATATTTGTATATAAAAATATACCTGTATACATGTAACATGGATATATATTTATTTACATGTAAACACACGTGTATATATATATATATGTATATATGCATATATATATATATGTATATATATATATATATATATATATATATATATATATATATATATATATATATATATATATATACATACATACATACATACATACATATATATATATATATATATATATATATATATATATATATATATATATATATATATATATATATATATATACGTACACAGATACATATATGCAACCCTAAATCTTAAATTCTTGCTCCTCTAATTTTCATCTATATAACTTTCTACGATAGACAATCTTGTGTTATATAGATTACACAAACAAACACATGCACACACACACACACACACACACACACACACAAACACAATGACACATGGACATGAAATCCACACTAGATCACATATACGCAAATGGATATATAAATGAGAGGGATGCACCCGGCAGAAGTATTTGTGATTCTATTTTACTTTAGAAGTCATGTTCTTGAGTGTGTATGTATATATAAATATGCATATATATATATATATATATATATATATATACGTATATAGACACCGATATATGTATGCGTGCATACATGTATAGATTTGTGAGATCCCACATACTTACTTAGTGATATATTCTTATCTCAGGACCACCATGTTTTTTTTTTAAGCCAAACAACGAATATATTTAAATTTATCAAACAAACATCTACACAAACACTCTGAGACGTATTCCAGAATATACAGAAATGCTCTCGAATTTATTTATCCATCCATACATACATACATACATTGACCGGCTTTTCCAATCTGTGAGTGGAACAGTAAAAATATCCAAATCTGAATTTCTCTATGCTAAATCAGCCCAAACATGGGGCCTTGTATCTGTTTTGGAAACCGGCTCCCTCCTCGGTGGAAAATTTATAATAATTAAAAAATAGAAGAGACATATATATACATATGTACTTACATGCATTGATATGTTGCCTAATCTTTGAGGTTTCAGGGTAAAAAAAATGCCAATGGCGATCGGTTAAAAGGCTCAGACAAATGCATGGAGAGTTAAAGAAAACTTTCAAAATTGGTTTACACGAATTTGTGCCTATATGTCCACTTAATTTCCGTAATATCTGTAATCCTTTTAAACACTAAATGTATTTTACTCCTACCTAACTCTCGGGCCCATCTCTATCAATCTAAGGTTCAGATTGCGTAAATAATTCACCACACAACGTGTCTTTGCTCCTACAACCAATGGATCAAGGAATCATCCAGAATTTCAAACGTCGCTATAGAAATATTTCCATGAAACAAGTAATCAACAACGTGGTTTCTTTTCCCACCTCAAACTCTAATTTATAATTAAGGATGCGCTCCTTGCATCAGCAGTAACGTGGGCGTATTTTAAAGCCGTCACTCTTCTGAGAGCATGGTGACCACTTGAGGTCATTTTTCTGGTTGATGATTTATAATTTATTACGATGAAGACGAACAGCATTTTGATGGTTTCAATATTAGGTAGAGCACAAAAGAAATGACAGTACCGCAAAGCGTACAAACGACAGCCATAGAAAATCCAACACATAGTTTTTAAGGATAAAGCTATCGATGATTGGATTGCAGTTGACAACGATTTTGAATTAGAATTAAACCAACATTTTTCAGATTAGATTATCGATACTGTGATTGATCCCGAAGATCGAGATGAAGCAATGTTTTCCGATGAAGGTGATAATGGAAACGAAGCAATTTAAAATGAGTTCTGGACTAAAGCTGATTGTAAAATTCTTGAACATGATTCGTTCTTTTGAACATAATCTTAATTTCTCTGCGCAACAAGCATGTGGAAAGCATATCTGCTTCAAATGCGAGTCCTGGTAGCGAACCGACATTAAGAAATACACACCTGAAATAGAATTGGAATCACACATCAAATATTGCTATAGAATTTAAAAAAAAATATAAAATAGCTTTTTGAATTTTATTTTATTAAAACGTTCTTTTAACTTAAACTGTTTGTCTTGCGTTTATTTATTTTCCAATTTCCAAAAATAAAAAATAATAATAATAATAAAATAAGCAATTATTTATTGTTTAGCAGTCGTAATGCAGATGAAATTTATTTTAAACACTGCTTTATAAATAATAAAAGGAATAAATTTTTTTTCTAATTGATTGCTGATCCACATTATTTAACAGCTCTAAGAAGGTATTCATCATAGCAAACACCCACTTGGCATCATTTATTGCATCTCCTGAAGATGCATAATAAATGCTTCGTAAACCTTCTCAGATAAAGATAGATTCGTAATAGCGTCATTTGAAATATCCTACACTGCAATGACTTAGAAAGTTACCAGTTTTCGTTTCATACTGTCGTCAGAGTTAATGACAGGATGTCAAACGTATTTCTTATCTCTGTTTAAAAGATGTTGATTTTTATAATACGAAAACCTTTGGTTCTAGAAAAACGAAAGAATTCATTGAAAGGAATTTTTTGTCCACCTTCTCCGCGACACCTACTTCTTCTTCCAATTCGGTCCTAACAAATAAAATGAAAATGTCTACACTAAAAATAATAACTGAGAAAACTGTTAAAATAAATATCAATTTTGATTTACCTGAGAAACGAGCATTTCGGCTTCGTTTCACTGTAAGAAACAAATATATTTCGGAACGGTTAGTTTTAGAATGGTGGCAGCTGATGAAGGAAATGTTCTCTATGTGGCCTGTGTGTTTTCTGTACTCTGTTTGTCATTTTGTCCACGTTTTTTTGCAACGTGTCCTGTACCCAGATATGCATCTATATATACATGTAGATGTAGGTATGTACATACATGTTCGTATATATGCATATACGCATTTATTATTTGTATTTTATATATATATATATATATATATATATATATATATATATATATATACATATATATATATATATATATATATATATATATATATATATATATATATATATATATATATATATATATATATATATAAATTTATGTAAATAAGGATAAGATCGTTATTTAAAATGCCGATATTATCAAGTGGCCAGCATGGGAATAAAAACCTAAAAAAAAAAGGTAATAATTATTATAAAAATTATAATTTAGGATATCTAAGAGGTACCGCCATGATTGAAATACCAGTCAAAATCTTGAATGTGGTTTTAGAGTCGAGGTTTTGACTGCTATTTCAAGCATGTTGGTATCTCTTAGATGCCCTAACTTATAATTCATATATATATATATATATATATATATATATATATATATATATATATATATATATCAGGTCATTAAGAATGAAATGTTCTATTTTTATATGCACCAAGTTTGACAGTCGTTAACTCTAATGTTTTATCCTGACAATTCTTTGTTTTACAACATTGAAGAGTCACATCATCACTTTTCGGAATGCAATTCATGGTGTCTGATTATATTGTGAGTTTTCTATTGTAAATTAATTTTGTGATTTTGATGTCGTAAGATCGATTCCCAGTTCACTCAGCTGTCAAAAATGAGTTGTACCTATATTTCTTGTATTCCAAAGGGCTTTAACTTCCCTGTAACATTCTGTGTCACACTAAATCTTCCACGAGAACTACGTTAAGGGTATTCATGTCTGTGGAATACTCAGACACTTGCATTTCAATTTCCCGAGCAGGCTGTTCTGTTGGTCGAATCAACTTTATCTCCCGTCGTAGTAACCGACGGAGTGCTATTTCCTTCCTTTAGTCATAATGGTTATGGTGATGGTGGTTTAATCCATTGCTTCACCCCCCTCCAATATGAAATCGGTTCTGCGAATATAAATAATCAATATAAATAAACAACTATTTTCAGTGCCGAAGATGACGCTTCCGCTCATGAAAATTCAACAGAATTTCTGCTGTAGTTACTCTTTTAGTTATGGTTATCAATGTTGTTGTTGTTGTTGTTGTTGTTGTTGTTGTTGTTCGTATTGTTCTTATCGGCAACGGCATCGTTGTCGAATGAGATGAGCAAATAAGTGACGAAACCTGTCACCCATGAATGGGAAGATGGCGGATAAATGGGTCCATAATGAAATCCGTAGGAAAGACCCCCACACATACATAAATATCTACAAACTCATACACACAGAATAGAGTCCGAGAAACACAGACGCACAGACAGATATATGTATAATATCCATTTAAGAATGCATATTATATATATATATATATATATATATATATATACATGCATTAATTTTGTTATACATATTTACATATACGCCCATTGTGTGTTCTTTATACTTTTGTACTTTCTGTTCTGTTTTATTTGTTTTTGTGTTTCCTTTTTTCTTTCTACGCCAATTATTATTATTACTATTATTATTATTCTTATCATTATTCTTATTATAATTATTATTATTATTATTATTATTATTATCATTATCATTATTATTACTATAATTATTATTATTATTATTATTATTATTATTATTATTATTATTATTATTATTATTATTACTACTACTATTATTATCATTATTATTATCATTATTATCATCATCATTATTATTATTATTGTCATTATTTTTAATATTATAATTATTATTATTATTATTATTATTATTATTATTATCATTATTGTTATTGCTGTTGTTGTTGTTGTTGTTAGTTTCGTTGTCTTCATCGTCGTCACCCTCTTCCTCATCACCGGTGCCGTCGTGCAGTTATCGGCGTCGCCATCACTGTCGTCCATACTGGTGGTGTTTTATAACTTATGACCCTGTTTTCAGCAGCATGCCCGGCATCGGGCTTGCCGTCTACCGTGTCATTAGTCTGAAGAACACCAATAAAACTTGTAGGAATTTGCTCGCCTCATCGATGAACCGTGAAATTGCAAAGTTTCCATGAAGGACGGTTTCGAGAAGAGAGACACAGAAAAAGCGAAGGGGGTGGCAGCGGTGCTTGGGAGGGGAGGGTTACTACGGATGATGGTGGTGGTGGTGGTGGTGGTGGTGGTAATGCTTGTGACAGCGCTCCTAGCGATGGTGGTGTTATGACGGCGAAATAGTGGCTCGTAGTGATGGTGGTGGTGATGGTGGTGGTGGTGGTGGTGGTGGTGGTGGTGGTGGTGCCGCTGCTGTTGCTGCTGCTGCTGCTGCTGCTGTTGTTGCAGCTGGTGATGGTTCTGGTGGTGGTGATAGTCGTAGTAGTGATAATGGTGGTAATGATCGTAGCGGCGACGGTAGTATTGATGGTGAGGCTGGTGGTGGTGGTGGTGGTAGTAGTTGTGGTGGTGATGTCATCACGGCGATATTGATGGTGGTGACGATGGTGATGGTAGTGAAGGCAATAGCAGAGATGGTAGTGGTGGTGGTGGTGGTGGTGGTGGTTGTGGTGGTGGTGGTGGTGTTGATGGCCGCGGTTCTAGTATAAATGTTGCTAGGAAATGGTGATAGTGTTGGCAGTACAGGTGATGACGGTGATGGCGATGTTAGTGGTGATAATAATGATGGTGATGGCGGTGGTGGTCTTCTTTGTGTTATGGTGGTTGTAATATAAATGTTGGTGCTAGCAAATGTTGATGGTCATAGCGGTGGTGATGGTGGTGGTGGTTGTGGTGGTGGTGGTGGTGGTGGTGGTGGTGGTGGTGGTGATGCTGGTGGTCTTCTTTGTGTTACGGTGGTTGTAATGTAAATGTTGGTGCTAGCAAATGTTGATGGTCATAGCGGTGGTGATGGTGGTGGTGGTGGTTGTGGTGGTGGTGGTGGTGGTGGTGGTGGTGGTGGTGATGCTGGTGGTCTTCTTTGTGTTACGGTGGTTGTAATGTAAATGTTGGTGCTAGCAAATGTTGATGGTCATAGCGGTGGTGATGGTGGTGGTGGTGGTTGTGGTGGTGGTGGTGGTGGTGGTGGTGGTGGTGGTGATGCTGGTGGTCTTCTTTGTGTTACGGTGGTTGTAATGTAAATGTTGGTGCTAGCAAATGTTGATGGTCATAGCGGTGGTGATGGTGGTGGTGGTGGTTGTGGTGGTGGTGGTGGTGGTGGTGGTTGTGATGCTGGTGGTCTTCTTTGTGTTACGGTGGTTGTAATGTAAATGTTGGTGCTAGCAAATGTTGATGGTCATAGCGGTGGTGATGGTGGTGGTGGTGGTTGTGGTGGTGGTGGTGGTTGTGGTGGTAGTTGTGGTTGTGGTGGTGGTAGTGGTGGTGGTGGTGGTGGTGGTGGTGATGGTTGTGTCGTCAGTGGCTGTGGTGCATGGGATGGTTTAATGGGAAGGGTGAGCGAGAAAGAAGTTCAGTCGCTGAGTCGAGATAAGAAAACAATTTACCAAAACCGAGCAATAAAAGCCCTCTCCTCCTCTTCACACTGTTCCTCCGTAACATCAGCAACATCATCATCACCGTTATCGCCATCATCATCGCCATCATCAACACCATCATCATCTCCGTCACCAACATCATCCTCACCGTCATGAATGCCACCACCACGACTACCATCACCACCACCACTATCATCATCATCGTCATCTTCATCATCATCATCATAACCACCACCACCACCACCACCACCACTACAACCACCATCACTATCATCATTATCATCATCATCATCATCCTCATCATCACCATCATCATTATCATCGTCATTATGACCATCATCATCATCATCATCATCATCTTAATCAGCCATATCATCGTCAACCATTACATCATCATTGTCATAACATCTCTATGTAGAGAGCTAACTGTGTGTGTGCGTGGATGTGGTGATGGGTAGGTTAGGGGCTCTGTGTCTTGCCTATATCTGACAGAAATAGCAGCCAATAGCCACTGGAATGAATTGCAACGTTCATAGAAGAGGATCGCACATGAAGTATTGCCGTCTTCTGAGAAACGTAAGCAGGAATAAGACGAGATGGTCACGGCTTGGACTTCCTTTTATCATGTTTTCCTTGATGCGGAGTGACCTGAGGTTAAACCACGACAACAACAACAACAATAACATTAATAATATCAGCGACAGGAGCAGGTGCGATGACAACGCCAGTGAGAATACCAACAACAACAACAACAACAACAACAATGTTAATACCGACAATGACAAAATGTTAATGAGAGCAGCCACCACATTAACCACAACAACGGCCCACGACAATTGCAACATCCTTATCGTTGTGACAAACAACAACAGCAACAGTGACAACATCAGTCAGAACAACAACAACATCTTCTTTTATCGTTGTTCTAATCCACATTCTTATTTTGATCATGATAATCATCAGAATTATCTTTCTCATCGCCAGCATCCTTTCAACAACATCAAACCTTCATAGCCTACTTCCTCCATACGCACCCCCCCACACACACACAAACACACACATACGCACAATTACAATCTCAGGCACACACATAAGGTGACGCGCACATACACTGAAACACGGACATAAAGACAAACAGTAACGTTTTATCGGATTCGAATTAATTTATTTCTTACACTGCAGTCTTGAGTTCAATTACTGATGAAGTCGTTAATACATTCTTAATATCCCAGGGCACTAAGAAGTATTTGTATTCATCGATAGTGCGGTATTAAGTGGTACCAGCTGGCTGAATCGTTAAAGCATAGAACGAGATAACATGCATTTATTCAGCCGATATTTTCCCATTTTTTTTTGTTTTCAATACTTGAGGCATTTTCTTTCTACACTTTTAGCATTTGTAGCTTAAAAGACTACAAAAAAAAAAACGGAATAAACGGGTCTACAAATTCAAAAGATGGAGATTGTCAGCAAGTTAAATGACTGTCATGGACCATAGCAAAACAAGACGACGGTTGTGAGAACCAGAGAACAGCGTTCTAAACAAGCTATTAGAATAGTATTTATTATTTTTTTTTTTTTCGCTTCTATTGAAATTTTTAGTCGAGTGAGGTTCTAATCGATTATATCAAAGCCAGTGCTTATTGTATCGATGTCGAATAGATTAAAAGCAAAATCGCTCGCGGCGTATTTGAACTAAGGATTTCGACCGCTCAAAATGGACGAAATGCCGTTAAGCATATAGTGCGGTATGCTAACGGTTCTGTCATCTCGTCACCTTACACGCAGAATACATTGGATGCTTGATATGAATTATATAACGAAAAGCGCATGGACGTCAAAACTGAATGTGTAAAATGATTAAGGTTTCTAGCAAAACGTGTGTTGGGTCGACCTAGGACTAACTGACAAAAGCAAAGACTGTAAAACTTACAACTACAACAAACAAACAATCGCTACGGGGAGCCATAATGCTGTCTTCATCGATACTAAATGTTGGTTAAGTGTCAAACGGTCGTTGTAAGAAACCGGCAGCATGATAATCCCGAACACTTAACCTTTTGCTAAATTTTATCCCGAATTTATTCCAGGATTTATCGATCTTTTATTCACGACAAATATTGGTTTGACTGATATGTTTTCTTTTTGCAAACTAATACGACACACAATTGCACAAGCATATATATATATATATATATATATATATATATATATATATATATATATATATATATATATATATATATATGTATAGACGCATACAAACATGTGTATAAAATTATTTATGTATACTTAAATATATGTTTATATATATTATGTATGTGTGTATATATACATATATCTGGATACATCTATATATATATATATATATATATATATATATATATATATATGCCCGTGTGTGTGTGTGTATGTTTGTATGCGTATAATCTTTGTTTTGCCCTCGGTCAATGTCTTTCTTTCTCTCTTTCTCTCTCTCTCTCTCTCTCTCTCTCTCTCTCTATTTCTCTGTATGTCTCTTTATCTCTCTCTCACTCTCTTTCTCTGTCTGTCTATCTGTCTCTCCCTCCCTCTATTTCTCTGTATGTCTCATCATCTCTCTCTCTCTCTCTCTCTCTCTCTCTGTATCTCTCTCTTTCTCTCTTTCCCTCTCTTCCTCTCTTGCTGTCAATATTATGTTGGAATCAAAGTTTTAAATATTTCCATTCTTTAGGAAACGGTTGTTTGTTTGTATAATCCCTGCCTGGATCCGGGATTTCCTTTCTGTTATTCCAACTGGAAACTGAAACCCAACCCCGATTTTTATTATTACTTTCATCCACAATAATCACATCGATAACAAAGCACTTCCGGTTTCGCCTATCGTATAACTCACAGACACACAAACACACACACACACATATATTTTATATATATATATATATATATATATATATATATATATATATATATATATATATATATATATATATATATATATATATATATATATATATATACATACATACATATATATAATTATATATATGTATGTATAAGCACGTATATGTATAGTTATATGAACGTATTTATGTACAATTTGACTTTCTCTTTTTCTCTGTCTCTGTCTCACAGTCTATCTGCCCGCTTCACCTCTCTCACTCACTCTCTCACTCTCTATCTCTCTCTTTTTCGCTCTCTCTCTCTCTCTCTCTATCTCTGAATATGTGTTTTGTTATCCAAAGTACATCCGTTACAGAATCATGCATGGAATTCCTTATTTCTTTTGTAAGACAGAAAGTAAATATTGTTGATGATGATGACGATGAGGAGGAGGAGGAGAGGAGGAGGGGGACGATGACAACGATGTCCACAAGTATTATTATTATCATTACTATTATTATTATTATTATTATTATTATTATTATTATTATTATTATTATTATTATTATTATTGCGATTATTGTTGTTTTGTTGTTACTACGATTTCAATTGTGAGGGTTTGTTATAAATTGAAGCAGAAAAATACGAAAATAAAAACTTTCTCGTGTAATAAAATAAATATTAGATCACACACATACACACGCACACACACACATGCACACATGCACACATACACTTTCAATTTGTAAACCTTACCCTCATTTTTCATTATTATTTGTACAAATACGGGTATTATGAGAAACGGAGACAAACACACACAGACATGCATACACAGGCACGCACACACGCACCCGCACACACACACACACACACACACACACACACACACACACACGCACACAGGTTTACATATACACTGACTTGGACACACACACACGCATATACAAGCGCACACATGCAACATTCGAATTAACACATTGACACATTTTGCTTTTTAGCCTTCACGCACACGTTCCCATCACACCCACACCCGCACACATACACAAATGCAAGCACACACACATACACATATTCTCTCACTCACTCACACACACACACACATACACACACGTACA
>NC_142940.1:7580818-7585818 GCF_046866305.1 Octopus bimaculoides | reverse complement strand
TAAACGAAGTCTTAACCACTTATAATATGCTATTTTACTAGCTTCACTTCTCTCAGGATACTGGATTTGTTGTATATAGAAACAGATTGACAACTTTTCTCTCTCGGATTGGTAAGGTATTGCAGACACCTCTGATGAGAATACAATAAGCTTCGAAAATCGAGTAAGGATGATCTTTTTTTTTTCATTCTACAGAAAAATACTTATATTTCTCCTGTTTATATGTCAACTACGTAGTTTACTTAAACTTAATCTATAAAAACACAGTGATATAATTACAGATGTATAAAGATATATATATTATATATATATATATATATATATATAAACGAACTTTTGTTAGACTTGTATTATATAAAGAGCGTTAAAATTTATACATCGGTAAATTAAGTTTCATACCCAGTTAAAATTCAAGCAATCATCAGACGCCAGAAACAATATCTTGAAAATATATTCCAAAACTAATTACATATTAAGTAAAAAATTTTTGTTTATATGTAGCTGTTGTACAGTAACAGAGTATATACAGTCTTATATGCGTACGTCCACCGAGAGAATGAAATCAAATGACAGTAATTTAATTTGGATAAAATTGGAAATTTTCTCCCTCTTTTGTTCATTTCTTTTTCCGTTGCTAAGGCAGAATATTCTAAACTACTTTTACTATCACGTTTTATATTTGTCCTTTTTGGTGCCTTCTTCAGAATTAAATCCGCTCTCTGACCGCTGCTAACCGAAATTTATTGCAAGTAGCTATTAATCTTTTTTAACTGCTTCCGCTGATAAGAGAACTGCTGGCCTACTTTACGCGCATAAAGAATTTTGGTTTGGAATGATATTCACGCCCTATTTCTATCAAATAGAAATATATTTTAATTTCTATCGAATGTTCTGCCTACAAGATAAAAGAAATATTCTTGGGATTTTATTCAATTTGAACCGTTGTTCATGCGATTTAATTCTCTCCAAATATATACAATTCGGACCATGATACACACAATGAAACATCTACAAATACGGATTTCAAATTTTCTCTATATTCCTTATTGAAATATAATACTTGTTTGATATTAATGGAGATTTGGATAAGAACGATGCAATAACCCGCATTGAAGAGAAAAATTACATCTATCTGTGTACGAAAATATAAAAGCCGTTTACATTCCTCTTTGCAGCAAAGAAAACAGCAAACTTCCCAGACATATCAGTAAAATTATCTGAATTGTAAAAGAAAAAAGCCCCATTTATTTCATTATCTTCTCTATGTTTAAAACTGAAGATACAACCAAAGTACAAGTTGAAATTGTTGGTAAACTCTGTAAAAGACTTAGCAGACAACGCGGAGTGATTGATGGTTAGAAGTAACCTTTATGTCGCAGTACGGTAAAATGGACAAAACAGACACGAAGTAGACTTGCAAGTTTTGATAATTCCCCCGATGGCCACGGAGTAATACCAGAACTGTGCCCAGGAAAGCGTGGAAACTAGCCGAAAGAAACTGATGACACAGGAAAGACTTGAATGCTACGAAGAATTAAGAAAAGTAAACAAGGAAAAACGAACTTTAGGAAGAACAATAGTAACAATGAGATTAAATCTCAGTTTCCAGAGAATCACCAGCCAAATGTCTTGCATCCAAGTATCATAAATATATAAGGAAAATATTTTCTCTCCTAATAATATCAGTCATAGTACAATACCTTCATCACATGATGAGGAAGCATGTATTGTTTCAGTTGTGCTTGTTTGACCGTGGACAAGATATCTCAAGAACCACTGGATGGATTCGGATGAAACTTTCAGAGATGTTTGGCCTTATGACTGGCACGAACTGATTAGATTTTGGGAACGATCCGGTTGCAGACAAGGATTCTGGATTATTTTTTGAGAGCGGTCGGGTTCATTTTTAGTATTCCACTTTATTTCAGATATTTTCATTTTAAAAATCATCTCTGGCTAATCGTTGAGAGGACGGTGTGTTGGCTTGGCGGAGTTTTACGCTCACTGTGGGCTCTTGGTGGGGCTGGGGTGGCAAACCCTGCTGTACTCTTCCACCACAACTTTCTCTCACTCTTTCTTCGTGTTTCTGCTGTACCTGTATTTCAAAGGGCCAGCCTTGTCAGACTCTGTGTCACGCTGAGTCTCCCTGAGAACTATATTAAGTGTCTGTGGAGTGCTCAGCCACTTGCCCGTTAATTTCACGAGCAGGTTGTTCCGCTGATCGGATCAACTGGAACCCTCCTCGTCGCAACCGACGGAGTCCCACGAGTATATATTATTTTCTTGCTATTTTTTTCTAGTCATAATTTTCGTTCTCTATTGGTTTTCCTGTGTTGTGCTTGAATAATTTTTTTTATTCTTATCGATGATTTTGTTGTTGTTGTTGTTATGGTTGGTTATTGATAAAGTAACAGCAGCAGCAGTAGTAGTAGTAGTAGTAGTAGTTGTTGTTGTTGTTGTTGTAATGGCTGTCGTGTATGGGTTAGCTGATCTTAAAAGTTGCTGTTGTTGTTGATGTTGTTTTTGTAATAAACAAGACGTTTTTCCGCTTCAATTCATTTTTGGCAATATTTTGAGAAAGCAGACGATTTTGCGTGTTAATCAATATATAAATGAGGCAAAAAGAACATTCAACAACAAAAAGAAAAACCAGCGCATCATTATCATCATCATCATCAGTATCAGCAGCAGTATTACTTCTAAACTACACTCTCTCCCACGCCACAACATTACTCTCAGTTTTTCTCATTCTGCATGGCACTCTCTGTGTCTGTTACTCTCTCTGTCTCTCCTTGTTCGCGCACACACACGTAAACACACACGCCCACACGCACACACATACACGCATATACATATATAACTATATTTATGTTCGTATGATGTATGTATGTACATTCATATTAACGATAGCATATATTTGATGTACGTGTGTCCTTTAAACGCCAGGAATTGCAGTTTAACGTCCGGGAAGAAACATTAATTCCTGGTTTTAGTGTTAATAAAAGTACTGTACACAGCTAAACGAAAAGATATCACCCCAGAATCGAACTCGATACCGCGCAGTCAAGTACTTCCGAGGCAAAACCAAAATCACTCGTGTGAAGTATATACAGATATTGTAAAAGCTATATACTGATAAGTAAAGGTGCTGCACAAGTTGAATAAATTCAAATTACGCAATAGAATCATTTTAATATTATAGGCATTACCATCACCACATATATAAAATATGTGTGGTATAAACTGGTTTCTTGACGATTTCGTTTCGTCTAGCTTTGAAGTATAACCTGTTTTTTTCTAACATTTAAGGAATTTTTCCGGAACGCAAAAACAACAGCTCTTGGTGTTTAAGGAACATACGTACCTTATGTATCGATAAGGTTGCCATTTTGAAGCCGTTCATATTGCATATTCTGAATTCATCCTACTTGCGCAGCCTACTTACATATCAGCACGTCGCCTGATAGTTAGGGTGTTTGGCTAAGTCTAGGTGTATTGTATATGCATTGTTTTCTTGCCTCATCTTCGTGCATTTGAAATAATTGTTGTACCATGTTTATTTATAAATATATCTGCTTATATATTTCTGTGATTATCGAATGGTACAACGGGCAAGCTATTCGAAAAATATGAATTAACCGCGTGGGATTGTAATTATTTTTATAATCTGTTCCAGAACTAACCAGGAAAATGTCATTTTCGCCTGTGCATAAATTTATGATCCCTTGATTTGTAACCAGTTTGGTAAGTGCTGGCGCACAAAACTAGCCGTGCGATGGTATTGAACACGAAGCAAAAAGGTTGCACGCAAATTCGTGAAGCTTCCCACATTTTCCTCAATCCGGTGCTCCTCCATGGCCGTAGTCCATTGACTGAAACAAGTGAAAGAAAGATGATACAAGAAATGCGAAGGTAAATTATATATCGTGAGCATCAGACTGTTTAGATTTGAAGTGTATTGTTGGATGAAAACCATCCATATATCGATCACATATATATAATTTAACATTCTATACGTAGAAGGACACGAAGTGCATGTTTATATATATACACTCAAACAGACATACACTCAGACGCACCCATACATCAATCTGTGTGTGCGCGCGTCAATATATACACATGCATCCTTATGCAGGTATACATGTGTGCATGTGTATGCATTATATGCATATATACACACACAGGCGTATGCGCATTTGTATACATATTGATGTATATATGTATATAAATATACATGAATGTATTAGCTTAGACTCTTACATGTATATGCATGTATATATTTACATATATACAAGCGTATTCTCTAAATTTGGATTATTTACGTGTATATATATGTATGTGTGTGTGCATTTCTTTACACACACATATATATATATATATATATATATATATATATATATATACATATTTATAGGTGTGTGTTTGTGTATGAGTTGTATGCATTTATACGTACACATCATGCAAGAGTGATATGTATGTAGATAGGCTTACATATTTATAGGCTTATATAAATATATATATATAGATAGATGCACATATACATATATGTATATGTATATATGTTCAGATGCACGTGTGTATATATATATATATATATATATATATATATATATATATATATATATATATATATATATATATATATATATATATATATATATATATATATATATATATATATATATATACATATATATATACATATACATACATATATACATATATATGTCTCTCCTTCTCTCTCTTTATATATATATATATATATATATATATATATATATATATATATTTATATGTGTGTGCACATATTCAGATAGATGGGAAGTAAGTATGCCAAAGCCATTATAAAAAGAAAAAGCTCTGAAAACAAATGCTTAATTACAACGGAAGTATAATTAATATTTCACCTTTAATCATTACAAGTTTCATGTAATAAAGAAAATCTGAAAGTAAGCATAATTTTCTAAAGAATTTACGAGGAAATCTTCCGAAATCCAATT